>NC_056739.1:1850649239-1850661739 GCF_019279795.1 Protopterus annectens | reverse complement strand
ACTATGTGTTTTTGGGACCCTTATTAATGACACCAACTTGTGCTTTTCTGCATTATCTAATAGGTCCTGCAACTGCTGCCTCTACTCTTTTCCCTCACTATTATACCCCTGCTGTGGGGCATGGACTGAAATTATGACTAGTGCTCTATCCCTGCATGATTGCCATGAGTTTGATACTAATTCTGATGACATCTCTGTCTTTTGAAGCATCTCTCTCACAGTAATTCCCACATCATTTCTTGTCTGTCCTCCTCCTGAGTGGTAGATTCCAGATCCCAGGCCAAGTGGCTTTGTTGCACTACCCTTCCAACCTGTCTCCTGGGTACAGAGGATGTCCAGCCTTCTTCTTACCATCAAATCATCTACTTCCAAGCTCTGTCCTTTTAATGAACTTAACACAGCTATCTCAGGTAAGGTAAGCTGAGCAACTGGACACCGTCCAACTAGTAGCTTATTGACCCAGAGCTGCTGGGTTTTATGATGGGCACACACTGGCAAATGGGGGCAGATGGATCTTTCCCACCCTTAGCGTAAGTCACAGATGTAGATCAGAGTATGTCAGGTCTTCATCCCATTTACATCCATCAAATACCCATTTTTGATGACAGTAGTCAACACAACCAAATCAACTAGAGATACTTTTTACACTGTCAAGTGGCTATCCCTGACACAGTGCATAGTCTGTGATCCATGTTCTGCTATCTAGAGGATACTGCATACCACAGATGCCCAAAGCAGTTGGTCTGTACAGCTCTTCTCCCTAGAGGGCACCATCTAGAGTCTGTGTTGTTTGAGATATAAACACTCAGCAATGTAGAAGTAACTCCACAGAGACACAAGAAGAAGATGCAAACTCCATACAGGCATTGATCAGATGATCAAGACTGAACCTTATACTTTGTGTATGGGAGGCAAAGATCTTAACCATTATGCCAGCTGTGTTCACATATAGACAGAAAAATATATACAGATATTTGAACACACACATACCACAGACACACACACACACACACACACACACACACACACACACACACACACACACACACACACACACACACACACACACACACACACACACGCACGCACACACGCACACACACACACACATGCACACACACACACACACACACACACACACACACACACACACACACACACACACACACTCTGTGGTGGAGATTTAATAAACTTCATGTAGGAATAGTGGAAGGCCTACACAGAGGATACCATGGCCATGTCTGCGG
The DNA here is from genome assembly GCF_019279795.1 of Protopterus annectens. NCBI lineage: Eukaryota > Metazoa > Chordata > Ceratodontiformes > Protopteridae > Protopterus > Protopterus annectens. Next base: position 1,850,660,492 of record NC_056739.1, on the reverse strand, counting down.
CTCCCCCTTGGCAGCATGCCTTAATGAAGGCATGCTACTGAGAGAGAGCCATGTAATACAGTTACAGAATCAGTGTAGGGGGTGTGTTACAGTATCTGGATGGCACTTAAATATTAAAGTTAAATATGTGTTTATTTATTTTTTGTGTGTTTGATTGGAGTAGCGCTTAGCAATAGACACATGCTAGACATCTAAAAATAGAAACTGGATACTTGTAATTTCATACAAAGGTCAAGTTTAAGCATAGCTGAGCAGATTTGCATGGCACAGCGTGGTGCTCAGCAGTGCTTAAACATAGCTGAGAGCTATATAGAAATGTATAGTAGTTCTGAACATGTCCATGTGGCTGAATAGTTAGAGTCATGGCCCTGTGTCCATTAGGTGCACGGTTTGAACATGCAGACAGTCCATTCAGTTTTTATATTTGATAGCAAAATGTTATAATTTTTTTTTATTGATGTATATATTCACATTTGTTAACTGGGTTAATCCATCTGGGCCAGAAGCCCATTATCAGTTGAGACCCGAGGAGAAAGATCCAGTTACACACAAGTTTACAATATCTAAAATACACACTCCAAGATAAAGAAATTAAAATACATAAGGTCAGAAAATATAGCCATGCAATACATACACATAATAATAAAGTAGTAGTAATGAACAAATATGTTTGTTAAAAAATCTTCCCCACACAAGCCCAAACAGCGAGGCAAACAGCAGTTCAGTAAAAACAATATACCCAAACCATCTGAAGGTAATTTCCATAGGTAAATAATACACCAAATGTATAAAATCCACCAATTTATTAAAAAGTAGTTGTAAGCGTTTTTGCAATGTTCAACATTGCTTCATCAGACAAAATATTTTTATTTTATTTATTTATTTTTTTAAATCTAGTTTGCCGTTATCTAAGCTCTGCTAAGCACTGCTAATCCAAATCAATCAGTGCTTAAACAGGACCTGTTTTAGCACTGCTTAGCAGCATGCAGCTCCGCTTAACGATTTGGGCACTGCTAAGCAAACCCTGTACTCAGCTCAGCTAAGCTGGTTTGAACAGCACTAAGCATTGCTAAGCATTGCCAGTTTAAGCACTGCTCAGCTAAACTCAGTTGGTTTTTGCGGTGCTAAGAAAAGTGCCACATTTTTAAAAATGACCCAATGGCAGCAAAGGGCAGGAAAACAGCCTTATTTAAGCTGAACAGTTGGGAATACAGCCATAATCTATTAGAGTTTGACCTGTGCAAGAACCATGGCAGGAGTTGGAGAGGGTGTGCACTTTCAGGCACAGCAGTTGGGCATTTTGAAGTCCAAGGTCATGGTTGGACTCCTAGTAAAAGACCATGACATCTGGCTGCTGCAATACCAGTACCAGGTGTTGGAATACAAATTGGAGGCCTGGGACCAGCTGGCATTGGTATTCCCCCACAGAGGAGCATGTGCATCACCATTTTGATGACCAGAAGCATAGGAAGGAGAATCTCTTGGCCACTTGGCTCCAAGATGCCCGGGATGACAATGTCTCACAAGTTTGTAAGTATTGTTTGCATTGTTTTACCAATAAGTAATCTGCATGTGTGATAGACAGTTATGCATAATGGTGTGTTTCTCTCCACACAGCTGCTGAGGAGAAAGAGCGCAACCTGGTGGCCCATGCAGGGAGCCTGGCCAGGTTGCACTGTGAGTGTGGTGAGTATAGATATATCTTGCAATCTATAGTAATATAAATAAGAAAGAGTACAGTAGTAACTGCCAGTAGATATATTCCGTTTTGAGTGTAGTGCAAAGAATGTGGTCATAGATCTGGACTGATATAAGTGAGTAATGCCAGGTACAGTTCAATATAGATGAAAGCATGAAACCTGCTAATGTTAAGGAAAGAAAGTTACAACTGCACTAATTATGTTAAGGAAATAAAAGTTTATACTGTATTAATAATGTTAAGGTAATAAAGTACAACTGCATTCATAATGTTAAGAAAATAAATTCAAATGCATTCATAATTTTAAGGAAATAAAGTTCAACTGCATACACAATGTTAATGAAATAAACTTCAACTGCATTCAGAATTGTTAAAGACATAAAGTTACTGCTGCATACATTGCGGAATAACAGCTGTCTTGCAACACCTGCATTATTTAAAGTGTTCATCAATAAAGACTGCTAGATGTATACCAGTCATTGTTTCATGTCACTCCTAATAAAGCTGTGTTGCACAAAATGTGTGTATCTTGGGCTGTTGGTCAAGAAATCAAGTATTACAAGTGCTGTGAAGTAAACGGGAATAATACCATGAAGTGACTGAAGGTTAGCTGATAAAGAACTGTTTTGCTGAAGTCTAGATGTGTAGCTGTACTACAAGATATAATGCATTATGATATTTGTTCTGCACTAAGATCTGAACCTAGAATAGTAATGGCTAAGGTGTAATAGTGTGTTTATCTCAGAATGTCTTGTGTTAACCATTGCATTTCAGCTATATGCATTCCTAAACTTAGTTACGCTGCTGCAGGCAAGTATGAAACTGTAATAGCTGTAGACTGCAAATATACCATCTGCAACTGTATATGGGTTAGGTAGGCACCCCAGCACTCCAATATGGTCTGTACACATCACACATATTCCCATCCACTAGGGGTTAAATGTGTACACCTGCATTCCAAGTATTAATACACAGTTCACTTACTATCTCTGTCATGCATGAATCTCATGCATGTGTGTTCAAGTGTCACTGCAGTCTTGTATGACACTACCACTGTTATCAGGTCACAGTTTGTTACCAGTTGAGCTCTAAGTATATATTAGTCAAGTCAATGTTCAGCAGTGGCTCAGTGTGATAAACACTAGGTATGTTATACATTTTGTCACACACAGACCGGGGTTTGAATCCAGGGACAAGCACTACTAAATATTAATAGAAACTGTTATGTATTGTTAGCAGATGTTCTCCCCACAGGAATTACAGGTAAACAAATGGCTGTAGTAGCTGTTCAAATGAGTTACTAATATGTGTATCCAGATGTACAAGAGTGTTAACAGCATTGCTCAGAAAGATGATAAGACTGCAGTAAATAACAAGTCAACAAATACAATACTAATACAAGTTACTAAAACAAATAAAACTGTTTAATCTTGGTACAGCTGTATGCCTGGTGTGTCTGTGAATGTCTGCTGATAGTCTAACCCCATGCCTGCCAAGGATGGCCTGATAAGCATAAACTCTCTGTACTGTGCATGATACATATCTCTCAAGTGTCACGCTGTCACGGACTGTGATCACTGTTGCCAAATCCCTGGGACACAGATTTAACAGCCACTTGATTTATGTCAATAGCATAGTCACACTACATCAGTCCCCAGTACACCTTGGTAGTCACATATGTTCCCTGACATGTAATTGTCCCCTGTAGTTGTGTACCTGTAGGTGTTACAGCTTGGCCCATACAGTCCCATGTGGATAGCTTGAGAGGTATGTAGGTGCTACAGAAGCTATAGGGCATTTGTATACATAAATTAAGGGTAGACCTGTAGAATATATAAGAGTTCTGTTGCAAACAATATAGCCTATACTGGTAATAATGACATGTATTTCTCCCCCCCCCCGCTCCTTATCTACATCATAATTTATTATTCTTATACATCAGGTGTGGTTTACTTTTAGCATATGTTGTTCTCAAAATGTTGTGTTTTATTATTGTCATGTATTACAATGGTTACTAACATACTTTGTTGAATTACTTATGTTGTTGGCCTTATGCTGTAACTGTTACTGACTTGTTGTTACAGTACTGACTGTTATACCACTTATTGTTGTGTTCCATATGCAATGCAATCTTATGTTACTGGGTTAATTGGAACAACCTGACATGCTGTTAGAACTAACATTTAAATGTTGTTGTTGCTGTTTACATGTTGTTGTTAAACTCAAAGTAGTTGTAACTGAGGAGAATGAATTAATTCTAAGCTTTTTTCCACTAGTACTATACAATTAAATGGAAGCTATAGACATAATCCTCACTTACAACTACTTTGAGTTTATGTACTACCAAACAAATGGAGTGGCCATGGTTGCTACCATGGCACCGAGTTATGCAAATATTTTTATGCATGGGTGGGAAATGACACACATTTTCAACAGCATGTATGTGAACAATATTCTCTTGTATAAACGCTTTATTGATGATGTGTTTTTGGTGTGGAGAAGAACACTGATGCACTTGAAAAGTTTCATAAGCACATCAACAGTTTAAGTTCTTTTTTAGAATAGACCGTAGAATATAGTGATACCAGTGTAAATTATTTAGATGTGATGATATCGAAAGAAAATGGTAAACTTATCAGCAAGATATACAAAAAAGAAATACATAGTTCTTTTTTAGACTGTTCTTGCATACATCTCACCAGAACTAAGGAAAATATAGTGAAGGGGCAGTTAATGAGAGCAAATAGGCTCACCAAAAAGGATGGAGACTTTCTTAAAGTAAGAACATATGCAACAGATTTATCCACAGAGGTTATCCAGTGGAGATGGTAGAAAATAAATTGAAAGACGTATGCAGACTTAGAAAAAATGAAGTCAGTGAGAACGTGAACAGCAAAAATGGTGATTATTGTTTGGCTGTGCAAGTAACAGACAGTATAGATTCAATAGAGATTAAGAAAATAATCATAAGAAATTGGAATATTATTAGCAGTTGCTCAGAAATAACTAAAGCAGATGGCAACAAGCTTATATCTGTACAGAAAAGTGGCAAGAGTTTCAAGAATTATTTTCAGAGAAACTTAAGCTTACCATTCAATAGCAGTGTAAAACAAGGATGCTCAAATTTCTCAGCTGTAATTTTTGTAATTATTTGTATGCTGGAAGAAAAGAAATAAGGGTGAAGAACATGCTGATCAAAATCAGAGACAATTACTTGCAAATTTAAGTTTGTTGTATATTTAGCACTATTCATGCCCTGTCCGTCATTTTATATTGGAAGAACAACCAGAGAGCTTTACAAGAGAATATATGAGCACAAATATGCAATATCACCTGTTAAATGACAAGAACGGTTTAAGCAAGCATTATATTTCATGCAAATGTAAAGTGGATTTTAAATGTATTATATTAGATTATATTGCAAGGTATAACAATATGACTGATGCTGAGGAAGAATTAGGGTGGACAGAATATTTATGGCAAGTTAAACTTAATGCTTGTTATCCACCAGGATTAAACAACAGAGAAAATGTTGTTGCTTACCTGAAACACAAAGGGTTATAGCATTAAACTATTTTATTCACACGACTAGGTATTATATAAATGCTTGGTGATGCTAAATGTATTTAGTCTGAAGAAGTCTCAAGGCTAGAGATGAAAGCACTAACTGGATACTTGTTATTTTATTGTTTATATTTTGTGACTATTAAATAAGTTCTGGGTTTTTCTATTCAGCTGGTTTTGTTTTTTTCATATTTTGGATATAACAGCTTCACATTTGATTAAAATGCAAGTTTAAGTCAGCAGGTACTTTCAGCATCTAGAGTAGTTAGTAGGTCAGTTTTCAATATGGCCCATATTCTGCAAGCAGTGAAAGAGAGCTGTCTGGAGGGATTTATCAAGGCTTTTGACCTTATTGATGTGGATGGGGCACAGAGAGTGACAGAGTCAGAAGCCCCAGGACTGGGGATGTCATAGCAGCATTGGCAGCTTTGGCTAAGAAAGAGTGCAGGTAGGTATTGGCCAAGGACATGGGCTAATTGCGTTTTGGATTTTGTTTACTTTATGGCTGTAATATTGAAAAAGGACCCACAGCAAGCACTGCCATTGCTTTCTTATTTTGTAATGATTAGGGAAGCCCAGAGACTTCATGGGGGAAATGCTTGGTTCTGGTATGACCAGTGTTTTCATATGTTTAAGGTGGTGGATAAGTCCTTGGTGTGGGGAAACAGACATCCAGATATATGGATGGGGAGTATGTTGGATAGGCAATGGAGGTCAATCCAAGAATGTTATGGAAGGAGTGACTAAGGTGAAAGCTTGTTGGGCATTTAATGTGGGAAGATGCACATGGTCTATGCATAGGTTTCCACATGTATGTACTCAATGTTTGGGGGTCAGCATTCTGCTATTAAGTGTTGGATGAAAGATACAATGAGTGTTAAGGGGATGAGAGTGGATGGACAGGAAATAGCATAGAGACAGGCGAATGTGGTAGGAGGGTTTTAGAAGCAGCAGAGCGGGACTGCCTTTTCACTCAAGAGCCAGTCAAGTGTCTGGATTGTTCATGCATTAAAACCTGTATACTGGAGTTCCTTCTATTAAGCTACTCAGACAAGATAGTCACACGGGAACTGGTTAAGGGTTTTTGATGTGTTTTTCAGTTAAATTTAGGGCTATGGGTTCTAGCAAGATGTGTAAGAATTTGAAGCGTTATATAGGAAGGAAGTTGAGGAGCCATTGTTGGATAAAGTGTTGGCAGTGGGCAGGTTGTTAGACCCTTTTACTGTACCACCATTTCATGTATATCCTTTAGGTTTTTAGTAGCCAAGGAATCTCCAGGGGATTTTCAGCTCAAACATCAGTTGTCATTTCTGGAAGGTGATTCTGTTAACACCCATGTCAACAGACAGTATGATTGGGTACAGTGTCTATCCTTGTATGAAGCTGTAAGGGTCCTTAAATCCTTCAGAGATCCTTGGCTAGCAAAGATAGATATAGAATTGGAATTCAGGCTGCTGCTAGTGAAGGAGAAGGACTGGATGATTTTTGGTATGTGGTTGAAAAGAAAATTTTATTTTGAGAAGACAATGCCAATGGGCTGTGCAGTAGCTTGTGCAACTTTTGAAAAGTTTAACATTGTGATGCACTGGCTGTGGCAGAAAAGGATGGGGTTTATGGGTGCTATTCATTATTTGGATAATTTTTTACTTATTGTGAATGTAAAGGAGATTGTGCAAATGGACATGGGTTTGTTTGAGCAGTTGTGTGCTGAACTCAGAATGCCATTGGTAACGGAAAAACAGGTGGGTCCTGCTAGTCTAGAGGTGGATGCAGAGGCAGAGGTATTTAGATTGCCACAGAAGAAGGTGGGAAATATGAGGGCTAAGATCAAGACATTGGTTTTCAAGGATAAAGTCAGAGCTAAAGAAGATATACAGGCATTGGGTCTCCTAAATTTCATGTGTGGCGCAGTAGGGCCTGGTCGGACTGTGAGATCTCTGGCTAATTTGTTGATTGAAGCACAGAGCAAACATCAATAGGTGAGGGTAACCAAGCAGGTTAAGAATGACATCTCTATTTGGTTTGATTTTCTACAACATTTTAACTGAGTGTCTTTATGGCAAGGGGAGTGGATGACTTCACCTGAGCTGGACTTATTGGTGGATGTTATCAGAGGTTTGGGTATGAGTGCATACTTCAGTGGTAGATGGCTTGCTCAAAGATGGCTAGCTGGATTGCCCATTGAATGGCAGAAGGACATTACCTATTTTGAGTTTATACCAATATGGGCTTTGGTAGTGGTGTGGGAGGAAGGATTTAAGAACAAAAAGTTTTTTTTTTATTCAGATAATTTGGCAGTCAAACAGGTACTGGCTTAGAAGACAACTAATTTGAAATTGGTGCAGGGGTTACTGAGGCAGATTGTGTTGCATTGTCTGAATATTAACATTTCTTTTCAGCGAAGCACATTCCTGGTCTCTTTACTGTTATTCTCAACTTACAGGTTTTTGAAGTTGGTGGCAGAGGCTCAGGTAAGGCCAACGACAGAACCTATTGTGATATGGGATATTGGATAGGCATGGCAAGTTGGCTGGTACACCAGACATGGTCTGAGGCAACTGGGAAGGCATACTTCCTACAGACATACATTCATACATACATACATGCGTAAAGAACTGTTCATTGATTTCTAAGGTATTTGATGATGATGGGGATAGCATGTTCTTGGCATAATGGCCATCAAGGAACATGGACTCCTCTGCAGAGATACAAATGCTTTGTGCTGGCCTCATGCGCCTGAAGGATGGAACCCTGACTGCAGCTCTGGTGTGCTGGGTTTGACTAGTTAACCTCTGCACTGGAGCAGCTAGTGTGTGTGTGTATGTGTGTGAGTGTGTGCATGTATGTTTGTATATGTGTGTCTGTATTTGCCTATGTGTAAGCAAGCAGTCAGCACTAGACCAGTAATGTATATCCCACTTTGTCTGCGTGCCCATTCACTGCCATGAGGGGAAGAAAAATTCCCTTTCTCTCACTGGATGTTGGTTCCCTGTTTCTCATTGGATGCTGGTAACAGTTTCCATGACATATCTCTCTTTATCCATGTCCTTATACACTGTGATAATGGGGTAAATAGGCCAGTACATCATGAGATTCTGAGGCTTGCTAGCGGACTGACTGAAAAAAGAAAAAATCTTCCTATCACACTTCCAGTTATCCAGAGTGGTTTTAAAGGATGTTGTGGTATTACAGCTCCACAGACTTTCTGGTAGTATGTTCCATTATTACCTTGTTAAGATCTATCATGTCTAATAGCAGAACTTGTATAAAGCTTAAAGTTTGTATTTGTTCTCCTTGTTAACCTTACTGGTTCACTAAATTCTGTATTAAATAAAGCCCCAATATAGTAACCATTTATTTGTTTATTTAGTTAATTAGTTATGTATATATATTCTGTTCTAAATATTTTTATTAAATATTTTTTACATATTGCAGTGTAACAGCCATGAATAATAAATGCACACTATGATGCAAGTGGTATATACCTGGCTATGTCAGTCCTGTCAGATTTTTATACTTCTTTTGTATTTCTTCAAGTTTACCAGTATCAGGCTTGTTGTAGACACAGAATGAAACATCAAATTGAGTTTGGGACATGGCAGTTTTTGACTATTACTTTAAGCAACAAGAGTTATAAGAACAAGAAAGTAATGTAAATCATACCTAATATTTTCTAAGCAGCTGTAGTATGTTGCTGTTAATTCCATGCATCCATCCTCAACCCTGTTTCCCATCTTGCAAATGGGGTTGGGATGTCACTTCAGCAGTGGCAGTCATCTCAAGCCAAGGTTTACACCACCAAGTGGCTAGTCCTTTCGCAGTAGATCATTCATGCCATTCACTTGCTCACAGTTTCTCACCTACTGCCAATTTAGAGTGTCACTTCAGCCATGACAATCATCTTGAGCCAAGGTTTAAACTACTAGGTGGCTAGCTCTGCCATGGTAGTTCATTTATACCACTCACTCGCACATAGTTTCCTCACCTACAACCATTTGAGAGTGTCCAATCCACCTACTGCATATCTTTGGAATGTGGGAGGAAACTGGAGCACTCAGAAGAAACCCATGTAACCACAGGGAGGACATGCAGACTCCGCACAAAAGGCACCCCAGCAGAGAATCGAACCACAGAACTTCTTACTGTGAGGTGACAGCACTAACCACTGTATCACCACAGCTGTTAAAATATTAATGTCAAAAATAATAGTTTCTAGACCTTTAGTTTCAGTATTTCATCAAGACAGGTTTGTAAATTAAATGTAAAATATATGCTCTACACACAGTAATTTTAAATTTTAGCCATCCACTGTTAAACTACAATTCACTTGTTATAAGAAGAAATTTGCAACTGTGTTCATAAACATTGTACACAGTGGTTGTCAAGCACTGTGTGATCCTTTATTTATATGTGGAATCCAACACTGGTGCAATTCATAATTAAGAACTGCTCCAGTGTTAGGTTGTAAATACACTGACTTATTACTTCAATATGGGGAATGTGCACCACACACACACACACACACACACACACACACACACACACACACACACACACACACACACATTGTTTTCACACCCTGCCTCCTAAATTATCATTAAAACTAAGCATTCCAGCACCCCCTAACTTCCATCATCATGGACATGCCTGTGCAACTACAGAATGTTAGCAACAATGTCCCATGTCCATACTGCACATAGCCTTTATTTGTGGTTTCCATCTGAGCTGCATTGTGCCATGTATTCCAGCTCTAGGACATGACTTATGTGATTGTACATAACACAGTGTCCAACTCTCCCTGGACAGTGCTTATAGCCCCACCTTACTGCCTGTGGCCCTTACAGTGTACACACTGTCCAGGAAGGGTGATTATACTGTGCACTCTGCACACATGTATCCTATTTAAATGTGATAGTGTTCTGTAATGTGTTACAGATATGTATTTTGCAGGTGCCATTTATAATATAGTTTGTTTGAATTGTTGACATTCTTATAAGAGGGCACAACTAAAATTTGTATGTTTTAGGGAGTAGTGGACATATTGTTTCAGTATGTTGTACCTAAAATAAGCTAGGCTATGAAGTGGATGTAAAGGTGGTAAGTTTAAAGGTATTGGTAATTTTGAATCTGATGAGATTTGTGAATAAAAATCTGTGAACACAACCAGGTATAAGGAAGAGGTGCTTGGTGGCTATAGCTTTGTCATGGATAATGGAGTACATCATTTTGCCTTACCTGTTCTGCAGTCCGGTAAAGGCTGCTTCTTAAAAGCTTCAAATGGTGTTGCCATGACTGCAAAGTATTTACAATAGCATTTTATGTCAATGAAGGAATTCAGTGCAGCAGACGGTCTCAATGACTGGGGCTCAGTTACAAATACTTATGTGTGGCTGCACAGAGTATGGTTGAAACATACATGTACAATGTACGGTATACCTACATAACTGGATATCCTTGCATTTGCATAGAATTAAGCACTTTATACCACTCCTAGTAAGGTATGTAGGGTACCAGGTACAAGTAATCACTTGAAATGTCAGGCTTACGATGCTGAGTCATGGAATGTGGAGACTGAATAACCAAAAATTCAGACTTACACAAGTCTAAGATTTGCAGTTTCTCTGAATACTCCCTTTTGTTTGAGGTACTTCAGTCACTGAGTTGGGATATATATGTATGGGGGGAGGTGCAGGGGGGTTTGCCCCCCCTGGAAAATACAAGTTTAAAGGAGGGGAGTGATGTTTGATATTCACTTTTCTCCTGTATTGTCTTTCTTTTTATTTTGTTATGGTGACCTTGGCTTTGTGAGTCCTGATATTTCATTTGGAAGCCAATGAAACACTAGGACTATTTTCTTGCTTTTCATGCAGGTAGTTCTCACTTGCATCCATATGTCCGAAGCCCTTACTTAGGACCCTTATTCTACACTCCCGATGTTTATGAATCATAGAACATTGGATAGCTGGGCAGTCATGGTGGTTAGTGTTGTC
>NC_056739.1:1850631739-1850644239 GCF_019279795.1 Protopterus annectens | reverse complement strand
AAGTTCAGTACAGTGAACGGGTGTTGTACTGAACTTCCATGCAGTACTCACAGACCTTAGGGTTAGGGCACGGGTCATAGTAAGGGGATAGTCTGTAGGTCTATCCCCTTACCATGACCCCTGCCCTAACCCTAATGTCTGTGATGACTGCAGTGCAGTGAAGGACATAGCAATGTCCTCCACTATGGTGCGATAGTCACAAACCTTAGGGTTAGGGCATGGGTTAGGGTAAGAGGATATCTTTACTAACTATCCCCTTACCCTAACCAGTGCCCTAACCCTAAGGTCCGTGACTATCACATCACACCACACTAGAGGACGTAGCTTGTTTTTTATGTCCTCCACTGTGCTGCAGTGTTTTCGTTGAAGTGCACTTATGCAAAAGTTCACTTTCGTTAAAGTGAACTTTTGCAGAAGTGAGGCTTCCTATTACAAGTTCGAAGTAGTGAACTTCCGTTCTTGTAATAGGAATCCATATAAATATATTTATATATATATATATATATATATATATATATATATATATATAGTTGAAGACATATACATTTATGTATATATATATATATATATATATATATATATATATATATATACATATAAAGTTATATGCATATATATATATATATATATATATATATATATATATATATATATGTGTGTGTGTGTGTGTGTGTGTGTAGATATACACAGATATACAGCTAAGATAGGAAACAGCACACACGAATTACATATGTTCACAGGCTATGCCAATGGAAGTGAGAGTCCCAAGCAAGAAATATGAAACACGTAGCATCAACCCCCCCCCCAGCTAGACCGGTGAAACATACAGACACACAATAAAAGTAAACACACCACTGCTTCCCAGACCACAGGCAGGATACCAGGTCTAATCTTGAAACAAAGCCATCAATGTCCCTTGTGGGACACCCGAAAAATTACTGATCATTGGAGTCAGTTCCTGTCATGAGTCATCGAACCAGGCCGTAGACGTACACGGACCAGTAGGTTGTGCAAGCCTGATAACCCATGGGTCAACATAACATACGACATGTGTCCTGACATGCGGAGAGTGGGCAGTGTGTAGTGGTGTGTTTATACCCCACCTGCACCCACAGTAAGGATGAGTGCTGTAGAGAAGGGGCAGGTGGGGGAACTATGGGTATGCAATTATGGATCTAGGTGTGCAGGAGTTGGCTGATGTTGGTCTATATGGACAGCCCCAGGGATGTAAGCAAAGGTCTTCATTGGGCAGAGGCATCGCCCAATGAGCAGCCACACCCACTATGGGTCCCACTGCAGCAAAGTCTAATCTACATGGCAAGGAATGGAATAGCCAGATGTAGATGTATATATGTAGAGCTATGTGTGTGTATATCTACCCATAGTGACATAGAGATATATCTCCATAGTACAAATTTGTACATACAGAGACAGAATGTATATACATACCCACATATAGACATAGACATATGCAGACACCCATAGACCCATATGTTGTTAGATATATATACACAGCACTATATAAATATATACAGGTATGCATACATATACAGATATATCCATATGTAGTAATGTATATATAAATATATATATATATATATATATATATATATATATATATATATATATATATATATATATATAAATAACTGTAAATATACACATGTATATAGCTTTGATATGATACAGCTGTTACAAATTACATATGTTCACAGGCCGTGCATATGGGAATGAGGGGTCCAATCAACAAACTTGTAACACATAGCATAAACCCCCCCCCCAGCTAGACCAGTGAAACATACATACACACAATAAAAGTAAACACACCACTGCTTCTCAGCCCACAGGCAGGATACTACCAGTGGGAGAGACCTGCCAGGTCTAATCTTGAAACAAAGACATTAATGTCCCTTGTGGAACACCCCAAAAATTAATGATAATTGGAGTCAGTCCCTGTAATGATTCATCAAACCAGGCCGTAGACGTACACAGACCAGTAGGTTGTGCAAGCCTGATAACCCATGGATTGACACAATGTACAACATGTGTCCTGACATGCGGAGAGTGGGCAGTGTGTAGTGGTGTGTTTATACCCCACCTGCACCCACAGTAAGGATGGGTGCTGTAGAGGAGGGGCAGGTGGGGGAGCTATGGATATGCAATTATAGGCCTAGGCATGCAGGTGTTGGCTGGTGCAGTCATATTAGGACCACTCCGGGGATGTAACTAATATTCCGAAATGGGCATAGCTTACACCCATACCTCTCAACCCCTAAGAGCAACTCCACTGGACAGGACATAAACCATTGGGAGAACAAATAGTGACCATACCCCTCAACTGTCCCTGATTTCGAGGGATGTCCCTGAGTATGACTCAAATTCTAACTCTGTCCCTCTTAATCACACCTAAAACCACTGACTTTTGGATGAAAGGTGGTGAATTACACGTAATGAATAATGGCAACAATTAACAGTTATAAACTTCATTTATCTCAGAAAATGTGTATTAATTCATATGCTCTGAGTCTGTCAATGTGTCAAGTTAATATCATTAATATTTTAATTGTGTCCCAGTTTGTCCCTGATGTTATCATGACATGTCCCTGATTTAGGTGATATTTGTCCCCAACTGTTTGAGAGATCTGATAGGGACAGAAAGCATATATTCCACTTACAACCTTAGAAAGATGATAGAATAATAGGTATGCAGTAGCATGACTTGGCTGAAGGATGTGGGTTTCAAAACCCAAGTACGTGTCTGTATTTAATGGTGTAATTTCCCATGTATTAGCCAGACAGGTGCAGATTGTAAGAGGAACACACCAATAGTATGAATCAAACTCTGGACAGGTCTTGGATTCCATACAGACAAATGGCATGCTTATGCCTAATGGGTAGCCATTCCCGATACTGTAGGCATGTAATCTGATGTAATAGGCATCACAAGGTAATATCGTATTCGTCACTCCCACCCGGGGGGGGGGTGAGTGTCAGATGCAAACACCAAATGCAGTGCATTAACAAGTGCGGGAGCAAGTGGGTGTAAGCCTGTTTGGCCGCCGGTATAATGAGTAAGACATCGTTGACAAAAGTCAAATATAATGCTAGATAACCAATAAGCAATGCTAACCGCCGCACAGCCCAACTAAGTAATTGTAAGCAATGTGTAGGGAAGCCAGTACAATATGCCCACAGGTACACCTCCTTAAGAAGTGCCAACCTGAAGTAAGCATGTGTGCCCATAGCTTAGCCTTTTCGAAACTGGCCAATTACAAAAAAGTGTGGGGAATCCGGCCCTACTTAAACCAAAGAGGCAGGAATACAGCTCATAACTGGTTGTAGCATCCCCCTGCAGGCAGAATGGCTGGAGTGGGAGAAGGCACTTGCTTTAGAGCACAGCGCTGGGGCATCCAGTAGTCCAAATTCATGGTATGGCTCCTGGTAAAGCACCATGACAGGAGACTACCACAGGGCCAGTACCAGGGCTCACAGTACAAAACAGAGGCCTGGGACAGTCTCACCTGTGATCTCACTAGTGCTACAGGTATCCCCCGGACTGGTGAGCAGGTCAGGCACCACCATGCAGACCTGAAGCAGCAGAGGGGGGATGTCCTGGAACAGTGGATCCAGGAAGCAAGGCAGATGCAGAATGCCCCAGAACTGAGTAAGTACTCCTTCCACTAGGTAGTTTATAATTGCCTAGCTTGTGTATACTATGGATAGGTATGGCTAAATATCAATGTACTTCTCTCACAGCTGCAGACGAGCATGCTGTGAACCAGCAAGCCTATGATGCTAGGATGCAAAGGATGCATCGCGAGGCAGGTTAGTAAATAACCTGCATGTACTGTCATAAGAAATAAATGTAAGAGCCTCAGAAAGTGTTGTACCAGTATACAGAATAGTGTAATATGCTGCAAATAAAGGTGTAACCCCTGCATTGCTTCTGTTTACTCTGCAGTCATATTTTGTTGTACAGTTGCAGTTATTAAATAGTACTGTTGTAGTAAGCAGTGTTACCCACACTGTGGTATGTAGATAACATGTGTATGAAGTTCTGTATAACAATATCGGAAGTGCAAACAGGGCAGTCATATTAGACAAAATACATTGCAAAGTCTCACAATAATTGTCTGATAGCATAGTGTACAGTGATTTTAATTGTAATGCTTTTGTCACACACAGCAGGGCTTTGGATTCCAGGAGCGCTAGTAAGTTGTATGCATAATCATTCCACACAACTGCACACAGTCTGTTAGAATGTTCAGAGAGAAAGCTGTATGCATTTTACACTTAACAACTGCACAGATTGTGCTAGAATGCCTAAATAGAGAGTGGTATGCATATTCATACCCCTCAACTGTTCCAATCTGCCCAGTATGTCCTGATAAATGGCCCACATCAACTGCATTTTGCCCTGTACCCCTGACAATTTAGTGTGAAGATCCAAGAAATGTAGGCAGCTCTTAATGACATATAACTGATAGTCAGAGTTGTACATAGTCAGAGAATGCACATGCAAACATACCTGTCATCCCAGCATCTCACCCAAAGTGTATGAGAGCAGTCTCAAAACATGTTGCATTAACACCTGCATCTTGTCAAGCCTGTACATAAGACACAGGTCCCATACATACTAATCTACAAACATACCATTGTATTATATAACGTCATTGGGTAGTATATAAATACATGTAAGGGACAGACCACTGCAGTGACTACGAATGTTGTGAAAATCACAAGGATTTATTAGTTGTTAATTGAACTCTCTCTCACCCCTACCATATGTGCAAAAATAACTGATTTACACAACTCATTTGGTATGTTTACACTCCTGGCCTTTGTTGGGACATATGTCCTTTTGGTTTATAAATATTCACATCTGTTTCTATGCATGTGCCATGTTAAAATACTCCCATATTGGTGGCCTGTTGCCATCAATGAAACCTGCATGTCATTGTAATGGCCACTGTTTACCCATATATACATGTGTTCTGCCTGCTCTGCAACAATTTATATCTGGTGCCCTGGGCAATGGGAATATGTATGCATGCTGTTATAACTAATAGTGAATGCTGTTGACTATTACTAACCCATATCTGCCTTAAACATGCTACAACATAGCTCGTATGGGAAGGCCGGTCCCAGCGGACCCACATGTCCCACCTCATCTGGCCATGGCACCAGGCACCAGCACATCTGGGGCCCAACCTGGGACCTCCTCGTCCATTGGCCCTGCACCACCTTCGGGTGGAACCACCACAGGAGATGGGGCTTGGCTCCCCCCTGGGAGCAGAAGTGGACAGGAACCTGGCACTCATGGTACACTCTGGGCTGTGGTGTGTAAGGAGCTTGACAGGGAGATTTGAGATTGCCTATGCCAGCTTGGGGGCCGAGTGGCACAACTAGTGGGTGAGCCTGCCCCTCCTAGACAGCCCCCAGCACAGCCACCTTCTGGGTTGTGAAGGTGCAGTGGTGACTGCCCATGGGTGGGGACCTCAGTCCGACTGTATCAATTGGTGGGCTCATGGGCTTGCGACTTCCAAACACCCCTCCCCATCCAAGGTGTCCCCCCCACATGTGTCATATACCACCCCTGTACGTGTCTTGTTTGTCTTTCTGTCATCCTACCCAACCTATCCTCCCTGTCATACCTACTCTCCTTCCACAACATCCCACTCTCACCTAAACATAAAAGTAAAAAAGGGCAATCTGTTCCCACAAAAAAAAAGCACGCCCCATACATAGCTGTCCATTTTGCACATGTGTAAACATTTCTAATTGTCATCACAACATACTATTGTTGTCCTCACTCCTCTCTCAGGGTTGAGGCTGTCAAATGTCCCACCAAATTTATTGCATATGCACAGCTGTTGCTGTAGAAGAAATGGACAGCTATGGACCTTCCCTACACCCTTCCTGCACATCCCTAGCTATTTTCCCTACTGTCTTTCCCTTTTGTGCCCCTTTTTCACCACTTTCCTATCAAACCTTTTTTTCTTTTCTTTTAAAGAAATTAGCGTGGGAGTAAGCGGGAGTAAGCACTTTTAAGCAGCAGTGAGCAGGTTTCAACCTGTTTGCGCGGGGGTAAGCATTGCCTACACAGGTTAAACAACCAAGTAGGTAACCGTGTGTAAGAAACTGTGACCAAAAGTAACCACTGCTTACCGTCACACAAAACCCGCACACACCCGCTCATAACTGCTTAAAAGTGCCTTATTCACTCCGTATCCAACGGCCCTTGTTCTGCCCAGCAACAAAATAAATGGCCTCTGCAAGGCTTGAAACCAGGACCCTGCACACCACAGCCAATGTGATTTCCCACTAAGCCATGGCAGATATACAGTGATCGGCTGTTATCACAAACATATCATCCAGCACAGTCATTCAACAGTATAGGAAATGTATTCCATCATGTAGATGTGTGTGTGTGTGTGTGTGTGTGTGTGTGTGTGTGTGTGTGTGTGTGTGTGTGTATGTGTGTGTGTGTGTGTGTGTGTGTTTCTGTCCAGATATAGAGACATACATATATATAGATATATCAAGAACATCCCATGTGACAACAAAGCATTAAAAAGTAATGAAAAGGGAAACACCAGCAACACCTGTATTATGTAGTGGTGTTGTCCTATGTAATATCAAGACTCCCTCAGACAGATATGTGTTATTAATACACGCAAACATTTGTACATTGGCCAAATATATTATTTACATTAACAAAACAGTTCCTGTCCAATCATTATGTCAGAACAGTACTCTTGCAAGGTGCTGTGTGTGACATCATCATCATGAAAAAGGTAAATGGGATAACCATAGAGGGACCTGTAGTGTCGTGTGTACATTGGGGTCGTCTGCATCACATGTACCTGGAACCTTTAGGCATCATGTGCATACCAGTATTGTGTGCCTGAGAGAGAGAGAGAGGGGTGAGGGCAACAGTAGTATGTTGTGATGCAAATTAAACAGGTTACATATGTTCAGTGGACACATGTGTGAAATGGACAGCTATGTATAGGGCAAATGTTGTTCTAGGAACAGATTGGCCTTTTGCTTCCATAAGGTGAGATTTGGATGTTGAGGAAGGAGAGTAGGTATGCTCGTGGAGGATCGGTTGGGTAGGATGACAGACAAGACAGAAAAGACAGCATACAGGGTCGGTATATGACACATGGGGGGATACATCTTGGATGGGGTGAGGTGTTTGGCAGTCACAAGCCCATGAGCCCCCAGATGGAAACAGTGGGACAGAGGTCCCCACCCATGGGCAGCCACCACTGCACCAAAACAGCTGCTAAGGTGGCTGTGCTGGGGGCTGTCTAGGAGGGGCAGGCTCCCCCTCTAAATGTGACAGTCTGCCATTGGGCTTGTGTATCTGGGCTCAAAACCCCTTATTGAGCCCCCTACACACCACATCTGGGACTGTACGATGGCTGACAAGTTCCTGTCTGGACCTGCTCCCAGAGGTGACAAGCTCCATCCTCAGTGGTGGTTCCATCAGAAGGTGGTGCAGAGTCAACAGAGGTGGAGGTCCAAGGCTGGGCCCCAGCTGTGCCACTGCCCGGTGCTATGGCCAGATGAAGTGGGACAGGAGGTTCTGCCAGGATAGTCAATCCCATACAGCCTATGGTGTCGCAGTTTTAAACAAATATGGCTTAGTAAGAGTTAACAGCATTCAGGATTACTTATAACAGCATGCATAGATATGACCATCAACCCAATACAACAGATAGCATACATGTGCAGAGGGAGCACAACACATGTATATATACTGCATGACATCTGTACAAAGTGTAGAAGACATGTGACTACAGCTATGAACAGTGGCCCATTATTGGCATGTCACTGTGAGAACCTCAAACATTGACCATCATACCACTGTTTCATGTGACATATGTCCAATCAGGGATGCGATAGTGGTAGCTCTCATCACTATCACCATGTACTGACTGCAATCCTCACACTATGCTTCTGCAGTTTACAGATGTGTGTTCAGTGAGTAACACAAGAAACAAGTGGTTCCATACACTGTCCAGTCCACAGATGGCCCTACAGATGGGGGTTCCTTCACAAACAGAGCACTGTCTTGCCGGTTATAAAACATGCAGAATAGCCATTACCACACACAACCTGTTAAATTGGCAGTAGTCTCAATGAAGCATAGCTACACTTACATGCTGTAGTCATGTCTCACACATCATCCTCCTGTCTCTAGTCTAATTTCCATGGTGTATGTTGTTTGAGGAATATCTAGATATCATTTGTGATGCTGTTTACCAAACACCAGATCGAGTGACTGGCATGGACAAACACCAACATGATGTTTCTAGATATTGTACTGTGTTTCCATGTGATTGGCTATGGGAACATCACCGCAGCTGTTCCACGTGCAATCAGTTAGAGGAGGACTGCAATAGGTGCAGAGGCCATCACCTGATCATGACCATCACTTACAAAACACAAGCTGCTGCCGATCAGGTGTAGAACTCCACATCCACCAGAAAGTGTGTGGGAGGGACAGATAGAGGCAATGTACATCAGAGAAGGGCTTGGATACTAAAACCTAAGCATCATCTGTCACACGTCTACCAGTACAGGAGTTCACACCCCTGACTGACTAGCCATTACTATTGCAAGTGCATACAGTTACTCCATGTGCCACATAACTGACATGTCGATGTGCTGTAAGAACATATATGTGTGCTGATGAGCAACATCTGCAACAGAGTTGTAGTAGACATACATTAGGTGTAGCACACATGGCTGTCCACATGAACAAATGTCATTGTCAACACAATCACACTCTCTAAGGGACTCAGACACATCGCCACACTTTGCCAGGCTCACAAATACACTTCCTAACTACTTAGTTTGTAACACTGCAGTAATGCACAGGTACTACATGCACCACAGGGGATATCCTGAGGTTCTATGGCCTAGGGCATGTGAACATGTCTGACATCAGTTGGTATGCCAATGGGTTTTACTGGGTGTGATTGTGGTTGGGAGCATCATACTCCACACGCAGACACAAGTTGCCAGTACTGACATGCATGTGTGCATTGCTTCATGGGTGTTTAGTGGTTGGCTGTGCAAGATGGCTTTACAATTCTGGGTGACGGGTAATCTTTGCCATCACACCACCCGACAATGGTGTGCAGTGTGGTTCAGGGATGTAGTGTCTGCAATGTCCCACACAGATGGGTATTGTATGAACTGTCCTGTCATTCTGGTTACCATTGTGTATGGCCATTGCTTTACAATGCATGCCATGTCTGTGTTTGATAGTCCTTGCCATGGAAATTGCCTGGGATGTGCACATCTCACAATAATGTACAGTGACATGTACAAGTGTACCTGGTTTGGCTGGCACATGTTGTGTACAGACTTATCATCAGATATGCCAGTACTGTCCTGGTGTGGCAGGACCTGCTAATAGACAGCAGGTTTACCCTGCACCTGCATTGTTGCATGCTACAGGTATTCCCTGGTGTCAATGGCATCTGTCCATACAGGGCATGTGTGTAAGGCATTGTATGTCCTTTGTGGATCATATTTGATGGCACCACACATGTTGCAGGCATCCAGTGGGGAACATAGTGAAGGCACATTGTCTGCAATTATTTGCCTATTGTACCACTGGACAGGGTGCCATGCCCTCTACAGCCCACTGCACTCACACCATGCCTACTATCTGTCATCAATGTGCAGGGTACTTGCAACATAGCGGGATATTCTAGGCAAGTGTGTTTGTGTATGACACATGGGTTCCGAACGTATTCCGGGTAATTGTAGGGTTGCATACTTTGTTCACCAGGCCTATTGCCAGATGTAGGGGTATGACTTGCCAACCCAGTCCATTGGCTGATTGACATCTGTACTCCTCGTGAGGTGGACATTGTGATATATAATATGGCCATCATATAGGAAAACTACAAAAAAATGCCCCCCAACATGTCCAGTGGTTAAGACACTCACAGCCAACTCCACACAGGCTCGGACTGTCAAACGCACACACACACACACACACACACACACACACACACACACACACACACACACACACACACACCTGCCATGTCTTGGAATAGAACTCCTGCTTAACTAGTTTATCACAGTACAGCATTATGCAATTACAGCACGTGCTATGGAGATTACTTGGCTACAGCACTCCCAGCGGGGTATTTCTAGGTGGGTGACATCAGCAGGCTTGCCAAAGGTGAGTATGTGAATCATAAAGATAGTACATACTCTAAAAAGCATTGTTTCTTTTTCAGGCAGACACGCACTTGGCCTGTCAGGGATTAGAGCACCTACCAAACTAATTTATCACACTACACCATTACGCAATTACAGCACATGCTTTGAAGATTACTGTGTCACAGCAGTCCCAGAGATGTATTCGTAGGTGGGTGACATCAGCAGGATTGCCAAAGGTGAGAATGTGAATCGTAAAGAGTGTGCATACTCTAAAAAGCATTGTTTTTTTCTCAGACAGACGCACACACACTTGGCCTGTCTCAGATTTGAACACCTACCAAACTAGTTTATCACACTACAGCATTACACAGTTACAGCATGCGCTACAGAGATTACTGGATCACAGCTGTCCAGAGGTGTATTCGTAGGTGGGTGACATCAGCAAGATTGCCAAAGAAGGGCATTTCAAGTGTACTGTGAGATGTACATGTCTGTTACGTGTGTGTACCCCACTGCCTACTGTCAGGAAAACCCATTTACACCCACTTACAACTGCTTAAAATAGTCTTATTCAGTCCTAATTGACAGTATCAACAAGTCTTGCAGGTCTTGAACCCTGGACCATGCACAATGAGGTCACTGGCCTTACTACTAAGCCATCTAGGTTGTATACATGTTTCATGGATTTTATAATGCACATCTTAATGCAGGTATTCCACAGTACTGAAAAAAAATGGGACAGCACTCTGTGTATATATGTACAGTACCCTTGAATGTACTGTACTCTGTGAAACAACATAGACAAGTTTACTTCTGTGCAACTGTCATAACTATATATATATATATATATATATATATATATATATATATATATATATATATATATATATATATATATATATATGTGTGTGTGCACCTATGAGATGTGTACACACACACACACACACACACACACACACACACACACACACACACACACATATATATATATATATATATATATATATATATATACATATACACAGACACAGCTATAGCTATATATATATATATATATATATATATATATATATATATATACACACACACACACACACACACACGCATGTCTGAACACCCTTTGTGACACAGAAGGGTTCCAAAGGAACTGACGTGCACACAAAACAGAGGCATCTCTTGCCTTAAAACATTTATATGTTAATCAGTTCACCAGAGAAGGGATGGGTGTTGTGTATGTGGAGATTGGTGTGGGGAATGATGGCTAAGGTAATCTGTCCCGGGGATTCTGGAGTTTGGGTGGGGGAATGATGGGTATGGACTTACACGCCAGTATCCACTTCTGTGTCACTGCTTGACAGTGACACAGAAAAATAACATACCCCAGCTGTAGTCGTGCTTGACTGTGTACTCCTTTCTATTCCTAACTATGTAATACTTTGTAGGCTCCAGTCACCACAGATGGCTACCATGGTGTGCAGCATGTTAAAAGACATTACACATGTGTATGCCTGGCTACAGGGTAGTCACACACACAAACACACACACACTTGCCAGTAATGTGCATACACGTCTTGCCTATGTAAAGGTAACTAGTACAGTGGTATGCAGTTGGGGTATGTGCCACAGAACACATCTAAGTACACTTACTCTGATTCCACATCTGAGCTGGGTGACATCACAGGACTGATCACTCGCAGTGGGGAGGGGGGAAAAAGAGGTTTAGCAGTTGACAAGGATAAAGGCCAGTGCAAAAGGTAGTATCTCTTTGGAATGCAGTAAAACCCACTGTCATGACAGGATGCAGACAGAAATACACACACAACCATTTGCTGACACACACAGTTGCCAGTGGTGGGATCAGAACTCCTGCCTATCTACAGATCACTGTTATAATACTACGCAGTTACAAGATGTGCCACAGAGATTACACATTGCAAGGCAGTCAGACTGCCCTTCTAAGATTGAGGACAACAACAGGGATACTGAAAGTCAAGATGTACATAGCTGTAAACCTGTGTATTTAAAGTAGGTGTCCATTACAACCTGTATGCACAAACAAGATGCATCATATGCAGGTAAGACATAGGTAGGCATGAGAGGTATAGTTGTAGCACAACACACCCTGAATTGGAGTATGCCCATCTGTGGAATGAACTACTATCACTATACAGGAACACAGTGGTCATGCTCATACACATAGAATCAAAGAACCTGCTTTGGATGCATTGACTCCAATTACACAAGGTGACAGTGGGCATGCTCATACACTTAGTAGCACAGGGCCGTTTGGGATGCACTATGAC
>NC_056739.1:1850568665-1850631239 GCF_019279795.1 Protopterus annectens | reverse complement strand
GGCCCTGTATGGAGACAAACAGTAATATATTGTGCGCAATGCCTAGAAGATTTGTTCTAAATGTGAGTACTACAGTCATATTTCTGAACATTGCTACTTGTACAGGGTTTGTCTGTACCTAATAATTCTGCATATGTTTCAGTCTGGCCAGGTTGTTTGACCAGCTCAAGGCTGCATAGCTATGCATATAATGTTAGGTGGTTTACAGTGTGCTTACCAGACATATTTAGTTTGGTGTTACTGTGTATCATACTGTGCTAATAATCAGTACTCAGTAACACTTCCTGGTGTATGAACCTTTCAACCCTCTGAAACGGGATTAGTTCATACAAACCCTGTTACATCAGCAGCTGTTCAATTGTATAACGGCAACTATTTCACATACGGCCATGTTAGTGTGTCTGTGTCCAGGTATGTTAAGGTTTCAGCAGATGCTGTACAGTAGTTGCATAATTGGTTAAGGTATGACAGTATGTATTGATGTAATTATTTCGGTTGTGGGGTAGATGTTGGTGGGTGTACGTAGCACATGCAGGTGTGTAGGAACCCCTTTTATACAACGTCTATATGTGTCTGGGAGTTCTTTCCCTATGTGAACACCTATCCCTTAGCAGACTAATACTATAGTAATTGCAGGCTGATTCATTAAGGCACGATTAAATGCTTCCTGTATAGCATGCAGGTACTGTTAGTCATTGAATCCTTTTGGCAGTACATCGGAAGGTAATAAAGTTTTGCAAAATGAAAGCTGTCTGTGTAATTCTGTCATGGATATTTGCAGTCATTGCAGTTGTGTTGGCGACTGTGTCCATAGAACATATTTGTAATAGAGTATTGGCATATACTCTTCATATGTTATGTTCATATTGTTTGGGGGGGGGATGTGTGATTGCTATGGTCCATGTTATACTCAGATATGACCAGTTTGGATGCTGTCTACAGACTTGTATGTATGTGTGTATATATATATATATATATATATATATATATATATATATATATATACATATATGTGTGTGTGTGTATATGTGTGTATATATATATATATATATATATATATATATATATATATATATATATATATATATAAAACAAAAAAAATACTTCTCCTTTCCTAAACTTTCCTAGCTAGTTGTTCCAGTGATCAGATTTTGCTGATCCCTGGGCTTTGTATTGGTTTCTGTCTTCCTCCATTTTCTTGTGTGGCCAGAGGTAGTTTCTTTACTCACCAGTGGGAGTGGGGAGTACTGAGCTGCTTGTTTGTCCTCAGAGGAGTGGTTAGAAGCAGCAACTAGTAATCGTTGGCCATTTTGGGTAATTTTCTGTTTTTCCAGCCCCTGCTATAAAGCAGCGTTAGCTCTTTAGCCGATTTAAGCTGATTTAGCGGAGCTGCCGTTGCACACTAGGGCAGCTGGTTAATCAGATTTAAACTATTAGGGCTACCTAAAGTCCACTCTTCAAATTTTCCTTAAAACTACCTTCCTCAAAGTATACTACTGTTCTATTTAGTGTATCCTACAACTATAAATTATCTCTACTTGACTCCCAAGTAGACTATTCTCTATCTGTATAGCCAAGCACTTGCACCTGCAGTACTTATCACCTCGATACAGCACTCTTGTTATAGAAAGTACCCCAAAAGCAAACCCGTTCTCGGTCACCCACATCCCCAAAACCTTTTTAAGTTTTCTCTCTATTCCCTTTAGCTTGTCGTGGGATCTGTTGCTAATGTCCTCTCCTGCTCAGCTGGTGAACCTGGGAATATTGAGGCAATGTTACAATTGCCTCATGTACACAGACAACCCTCTCCTCCCACAAAACACGAATACATGCGAGAGATGCAACTATACGGCCAAACTGGAGGCTGAGCTCACTCAACATAGGACTGGCAAGACCAGACAGGAGGAGAAGGTAACCACACACTATAGACCCAGTCTCACATAATACCATCACAACCTCAAATCATACACATAAACACACAAAGACATACTCGGAGACTCTGATCAAAAATCTACCAAAACAGCAGAGACCACCAAAGCAGACACCCAAACAACTACCACCTCAGACCACAACACCTGCAACACATAGACCACACAGTCAGAGTGTCAAGCAGTCACAGCCCTTAAGGCCAAACACAATGCCAGACACACTAGTCATTGGTGACTCCATAGTCAGACACACTGACGTCCCGCTCACCAGACTGAGTAAGGAGAAGGTCACAGTAAGCTGCCTGTCGGGTGCTAGAATCCACCACATAACGCATGCACTCAGGTCTCTCAACAGCAGGTACAAGTACGACTCAATCATTGTCCACGCTGGTGTTAACGACCTGAGACGTACCTCCTTGGACTACATGAAAAGAGACATAGAGGAGCTATCTGATTATGTAGCCCAAGCAGGTATGACCCTGACCTTGAGCAGTATCCTACCTTCACCAAGAATGATGCCACAATACAGAGATAAGATGATCAGCTTTAACAATTGGCTTAAACTCTGGTGTCATTCAAAGGGGATCCAATGTCTGTCTGCCTGGGATGACATGCTGGACAAGCCACGCTGCTTCGAGGGCGGCTTGCACTTGTCACCCCTGGGATTCCGGATTTTGGCAAAGGCTCTTGCTACCCCATAGTGCCTTTTTTAGGCAAGGCTCAAATTCTAAACCTACCACCCTAGAACACAACAAAGAAAAAAAACTAAGGGTAATGCTGCTCAATGCCAGAAGTCTCAACCTCAAGATGCACTTTTCGAGGCCCTTCTGAGTATGGAGAACATCGATGTCTGTGCTGTGACAGAAACCTGGTTCAAGGCTCCTGAGAGCACCCCAGCACTATCAGGTTTTACCTCATATCATGCGTTCTGGCCCCAAAACCTGGACAATACCAAGAAAGGAGGAGGGGTATCCATATTCATCAAGGACACCCATACCTCTAGATTGGTGGCAGCGCCGCGATGCATCGGAAACCATCCAGGTGCAATTAACCATAGGCAAGACTGCTCTGCAATTTGTAGCATGTTACAGGCCACCCTCGCAAACTCAGGAACCTCATATGGCCTTCCTGAAAACACTGGAGGGGATAAATGTATCTCCGAACACCATCATACTAGGTGACTTCAACTACCCTAATATAGACTGGTAACACTACTCAAGCCCAAACACTCAAGCCCTAAAGTTCCTGGAATTCATAAACTCAAATGCCATGGAACAACTAGTCACCATCCCCACAAGAGGAGAAAACATACTTGATCTCATCATCACGAACATGGGAGCACAATGTTCAACGCTGGAAGTATACCCCTCACTGGTAAGATCAGATCACAAACTAATCTCGCTGGAGGTCCTCATCCCGCCCCCACCCGAAATAAAAAAGACCACAGTAAAGAACTTCTCGAAAGCTGACTTCACACTTCTAAAGACTAGTGTGGTCTCCTTTAAGGCCCCTGAGCTGGCGGTAAACATTACTCAAACCACTGAATCACTTACAAATGCCTTCTACCAGCACCTGCAGGGCTGCATGGATCAGGCAATCCCAAGCAAAACAAAGACTCTTTGTACCAAAGGCAAGCATCCAGTCTGGTGGACCCCAGCCATAAACAAACTCTACAACAAAAGGAGAAAGCTACTACAAGATAGAGCAAAATCCTTAAAAGGTAAGACACCGCTGATCATTATAAGTAAAAAGCTAAGAATTCTCATAAAATCATCCAAAGCTAATTTCGAGAAAAAAATAGCTAAGGACTCTAAAAACAACCATAAGGCATTCTTCAGCTATGTCAGAAACCTAGAGGAAACTCCCAGATATGCTCAGAATTAGTTCAAAATGATGTGAAGATTACTGATCCTACAGACATTGCCAACATACTGGCTGACAGGTTCAGTGCAAACTTCTCCCCCCCTCCCCCCTAAAGGAGAGATATCTATACCAAATGATTGTAGCCCCCCAAACATCTCTAATGCCCAGGTGAGAACTGCTCTGTCCAAGGCAAAGAACACAGCATCCATGGGACCTGATGGTGTCGCCGGCTGTGTGCTCCATGAACTCAATGAGGAATTAAACCCACAGTTAGGACAGCTGTTTAATCTTAGTCTCACCTCGGATCATTACCCAGGAGTGGCGCACAGCGACTGTGGTCCCACTCCACAAAGGCGGTGCCTCCACCGACCCTGGAAATTACCGTCCCATTAGCTTGACAAGCCTTATCTGCAAAGCCATGGAGAGGATCATAATGGATCTCATAAATAAAGACATAGGGAATTTGCAGACTTTGGATCCAACCCAGTTTGGCTTTGTCAAAGGCAGATCATTCCTCTTAAGCTTGGTTGACTTTTTCGAAACAGTCCCCAAGGCCATTGACGAAGGAAAAGCAGTCCATACAGCCTACCTAGACCTGGCGAAGGCTTTCGATACAATACCTCACTCGGGCATCATTGATAAACTCATCAACTTAAATGTAAACCCATACATTACAAGATGGGTTGCAAACTGGCTGAGTGACAGAACCCACAGGGTCAGAGTTGCTGGCGCCATGTCAGACTCAAAGCCTGTCACAAGTGGTGTCCCACAGGGCTCAGTCCTGGGCCCACTCTTGTTTGGCATCTACTTTTCTGAAGTACAAGCAAACACAGGAGGGTTATGGCTGACAAAGTTTGCAGATGACTGCAAACTGGGCGCCGTAGTTGAAAACACATCCGACACAGATATCCTTCAGAAGGGTCTCACAGAAACAGATAACTGGTGCCAGAGCCATGGCCTAAAGTTAAATGCCAAGAAATGCATAGTCATACCCTTCGGGAAAAATAAGGTTACCCTAGCTACCATATAGGAGGCAATCCCTGATCACAGAAGAAGTTATCAGGGACCTGGGAACCCAGGTGGACAGTAGCCTTTCATTCGACACCCATATTGCTAAAGTAGTTAGGAAGACCTTCTACATTGCCCACCTTATCATGAAAGGATTCACATCTAGATCAAGGGAAGTCATAGTCTCCTATACTCATCACTCATCAGACCAATGATGAGTACAATGCCCCATTCGGAATGTATCTGACCCGACACTTGCAGCAGCTGGAGGCCACAAAGTTCCACACCAAAAGGATAAAGGGTCTCAAAAATCTGTCTTATGCTGCCCGACTGAAAGAACTCCAGTTATATTCAGTTGCTTACCGCTTGCTCAGAGGTGACCTATGCCTGACATACAAGGCCATGTCAAACCCAGATTTGATGAACATGCTTCATCTCAAAAATCTAGATCCCTCAGAGCCACAAGGGCGGGAGACTTAAACCTCGACACGGTTATTAATAGGACGTGCTGGAGGGATAGATTCATCACCCAAAGACTCCCTATGCTGTGGAACAAAATCCCGGTTTATGTGAGGCAGAGCACCTCGCTGGCCTTGTTCAAGAGGAATCTTGACCAATGGATGGGGGATCGCAGATACACCCCAGGGGTTACCTCAGTGTCACTGCTCGACAGAGGCACAGCAAAATAATGGGCATAGTTTCTCCAAACTAAAGGGGTGGCGTAGCCACAAAACTATGGGCTAGGCTTATAAATGCCCTCGGGCAGATAGCCTAGTATGAACCTATGAACCTATGAACCTATATATATATATATATGGGTTCCCTTTAAATCATCGAATGTTCACAACATCGAAGTTCTGATCATCGAGACCAGAACATCGATGTTCAGAACATTGAAGGTTTAAAGTGGAAGTGCCAGGTAAGTGAGATTGTGGAATGTTGGGTGTGTATGCAGAGCAGCAAGGTGCACTGCATGTTGTGTGTGTGTGTGTGTGTGTGTGTGTGTGTGTGTGAGTGGCATCTGAGTGTTGGCATTGCAGGTAGGGTACGGGAAATCTCCCGTTTAGCGCTACTGCATATAGCAGTAAACAGGATATTTCCCTTACCCCACTGTATTGCGATCTCAGAGTTTGAATATTAAAGTAGGGGGGGTGTGGCGGGTGCAGGAGGGCGAAGCCTCCCTGCATAACATAGTGTTTGTGATTTTTTTTTTCATTGTTCATTTTGAATTTTTGATGTTCTGAACATCGATGTTCTGGTCTCGATGATCAGAACGTCGATGTTCTGAACATTCGATGATTCAAAGTGAATCTATATATATATATATATATATATATATATATATATATATATATGTATATATATATATATATATATATATATATATATATATATGTGTGTGTGTGTGTATATGTATATAGATACATACATTATTGCATACGTTTATCTGTACCTGCATAGATGTGTAGATGGTTTTAACCTGTCTATATATCTACATATATATGTAGACCTGTATATATCGACATGACTCTATGTATCTCTCTCTCTCTAAATATATATATATATATATATATATATATATATATATATATATATATATATATATATATATATATATATATATACATATATATATATATATATATACATATATATATATATATATATATATATATATGTATCTATATATAAGCATACACCTATAATTGGGTACATGGCGGGTTGTCGTATTTCAACACATTCCTCCCTTTTGTGTTTTAACCTGTCTGCATACACAACTGGGATAGGTACATTCCAGGTAGCTTAGTGTTAGGTTACTCTGAGGATGGAGTACATGGTTGCGGGTCCTACTCCTGGAAGGTGTTATTATTTTACTTCTCAGAGTAGGCACTGGTAGGGAAAGTGTGAATAATGCACATTTACGTTGTTGTGAACAGGTTTGCCCATGGTCTGCCCGACGTTAAGCAAAGGTCAAACTTGTGAAGGGCTTCTCCATTTACCGTGTTTCAGCGCCGCTTACCGTCACACAAACACATGGAAACCCGCTTACAACTGCTTAAGAGTGCTTTAATCTACCTGCATCCAAAAGCCCTTATTCTGGCTCTCAAAATAACCTAACAGCCCGTGCAGATTTTGAACCCGGGACCATTAACACCACAGTCACTGACTTTGCCACTAAGGCATCTGAGATATGTACTAATGTTATGGTGTTTAGAATATACATTGTACTACAGACATTCCTCACTACTGAAAACAAATGTGACAATCAGTTGGTGTACATATGCCTGATACATGTTAATGTTCATATGTTTGTGAAAGTAGGTGTTGCAATGTGACATGACAGGGTGCATTATGAATGAGTACGGTTCTTGCTTTGTGTCCTTTTTATATTATCCCCATACTTCATGTATGCCCCTCCAGTTCACTTATTGGACATCCAACTCAGGCCCTCCTTGATGCATGCTTGCATTACCCATCATTCCTCCCCCACCCCAATCTTCACATACACAACAACCACCCCTTCTATAGTGAATTAGGTTAATATTAATTGTTATAATACCAGAGCTGCATGTGTTTTCTGTACACTCCAATTCCTTTGGAGTGCTTCTGTGTCACGAAGTGTGTTCATATATATATATATATATATATATATATATATATATATATATATATATGGCTATTGATGTAACTATAATAAATATATGTATATATATATATATATATATATATATATATATATATATATATATATATATATATATATATATATATATATATATATATATATATATATATATACACATATATATATATACATATATATATATATATATATATATATATATATATATATATATATATATATGCAGATATCATTGACATATATACACACACACACACACACATACCATATATATATATATTTCGTATTATGGAATGTGTTGGTTCACAAACTACAGTACATTACAATGTACTGTACATATGTACACAAAGTCACTGTCCGATTTGTGATCATTACAGTGAAATGCATATGGTATAAGGTGTAGTCTCAAGACCATGAATCATGTGTACACCGTGGATGGCGTAGTGGTATGTCCAATGACTATAGTGCGCATGGTCCAGGGTTCGACACCTGCGATGCTTTATGAATGTTTTTTACTGCAGAATAAGGCTCATTTAAGCAGTTGTAAGCATGTTTAAAAGTGTTTGTGTGACATTATAGCAGCGGTTTAACACAGTTAAACAAACTTTGTAACGTATAACCTGTGCGAGCAAACACGGCCACATCCGCTAACTACTCTGGATATATATCTGTCAGTGACTTAACTTCTCACTATGTGCTGACATAACATTACATTCTCTGTTGACTGTACTCTCCTGCACACATGGGTTTATATGGGTGATTCGAATGTTTATTATACAGGTGATTGCCACCTATGTATGCAAGCTGTGGTTAAGGTATACTTTTGCACATGATAAACTTCCCTGCCTTTTTCGGAATTGTAACCTCGAGTTACCAGATACTATGCGGATGCTGTAACCATTACACTGTTGACATTAACTTTGCTTCCACCTAGCTCCTATTTAGATGATTTCTATGTGTAAGCTAGGCTAAGCAAAGGGCAGGAGCCCCCAAACTCACTGAACTTCACGTACTCTTGAAATAACAACATATAACAAATGTACTGTGAGACAATACATTACATTCCTAACTACATTAGGCATAGTCCCTCACTGACACACTTCAAGGGAAACCTTGTTGTGTGAATGGGTAACAGACTATACACCCCTGGGATCATGTGTCCCTGAACCATACAGACAGGGGGTGGGGGAGCATGTCTAGTTTGATAGCTGCAAGACCTGTTGGGGGAATTGAATGGTGTTGAATTGCCACATTAACATGCCCTCTTTAGATCACTAAGTGACCATATTACCCTCCACAACCACAGTCTTCAAAAGCTTCCAGCAACTCTGTCTGAAATTGCTTCATTGGCTATGCTTGACAGAGGCTCAGTTACTTCATCAATGGTGCGGGGAAGGCCAACACACTGTAGCTATGCTTCTAATTGCCCATGGGCAGATAGGTAGTAGGCTGTCTGTGAACCTCTAATGTGCAGGCCATCACAGCCATAATATGTGAATAAACAGACCTTCAGATCACAATATACAGTGATAACTCACCATGTAGTCAGGAAACAGTTGAGTACAGCAAGAACATACAGAACACTGATACTTTGTCACTCCAAAAGCCTATCTTGGAAGCTAGAAGACTTGTATAAGTTTAAGGCTTTCTATTGCTTACCAGTAGGTTACCTACAGGGGAGATGAAAAAGAAGCACAGATGGGGAACATGCATGCAATTATACCATACTGGCCTATGTGTCAGCCTTAGGTTTTGGAATATTGGCCAAGGCTATTAGCGCCCCCATGGTGCCTTATTTAGGAGAGTCTCGAAGGTGAATACCAGCTCCGCAAACAGCACAATAGCAGATTCAATGAGGATTATGCTACTCAACACCAGGGGTTGTGATCACAGCATGCATGCACTCACAGCACTCCTTAGGATGGACAACATTAACATCTGTGCATTAACTGAAATCTGTCTTAAGGATCCTGAGAGTACACCAGCATTACCAGACTATAGCCCCTACCACACATTTCAGCCACAGAACATGGACTGACAGACATGGAGGGGCTGTATCCATATTCATCAGGGATACCCACACCTCCAGGTTAGTGGGGCAGCATGATACCTCTATGATCATCCATGTGCAGCTAACATGAGCCACAACTGCAATATGGAATGTGGCCTGCTACAGATCACCCTCCATGACCCAGGACCTCCACTCCACCTACCTGGAGACAGTGCAGAACATGACAGTCCTAACATACACCCTGGCATTGGTCGATGTCAATTACCATACCATTAACTGGGAAGCGTACTCCAGTACTCACTTCCAGGACCAGCGCTTCCTGGAATGTATCACCTCATATCCCATGTATCAGGTGGTAACCTCCCTAACGTGGGGTGGAAACTACTAGATGTGGTCATCACCAACATGGGCAACAGGTGCACCACAGCGGAGGTTAACCGGTCACTGGTTAGATATGAGCATGAACTATTCACTGTTTCCACGCCCTAGCATCTCCCCCACCCACAGATACAACAGTGTATACCTTTCCTTTAGCTAAATTTACACTACTAGTGACAGGGGTGGGGGGTTTCACAGCCCCCATGCTAAGGCGAAACACTGCTTAAGATACAGACAGATTTACAAATGCAGTCTGTAAGCACCTACATGGATGATGGATCGTGCCATCACTGGTAAACCAAGACTCACTCCTCCTAGACAAGGACACCGGTCTGGTGGACCTCTGCAATAAACAGGGTATACTACAGAAGTAGGACAGTGTTCCAGACACACAGCAAATCCCATGAAGGGCAGACATATGTGACCACTATTTGTATGATATGTACATCCCTCATGACATCATCCAAGGCTAACATCAGCAGGAGAATACGCAAGGATTCAAAAGATAACCACAAAGCCTTCTTTGGCTATGTCAAGGATCTACTTGGTACCACACAGATTTGCACTGTGCCGGTGAAATATAGCACAAAATATGCTGACCCTACTGATATCGCCAACATCCTTGCAGATACATTCGGTGCATACTTCACCCCCTAAAGAGCCCACAACACTATGCAAAAGGTACAGTATCCCAACCATCAGAGACACACAGGTGGAAATGGCCCTCTCTAACAGCAGAACACAGTATCAGTGGAGGCAGATGTTGACCCAGACTGCATCTTGCAAACTGTACAAGACAACCTGCCCCCCCACCTAATTTAGCATTCCTACCTCAGCCTCTCCACAGGCTACATGCCCATACAATGGCTCGTGGCAACGGTTATTCCACTCCATCATGGTGAAATCACAACTGACCATGGTAACTACCACCCCATAAGCCTGACTAGCCTGGTCTGCAATGATATGGTTTGCATCCTCATGGCACTCATTAACAATGATATTGGTAACCTTTGAACATGTGACCCGACCCAGATCAGCTTGGTTGAGTGCAGTTCATGCCTACTGAACCTGTTTGACGTCTTACATACAGTCACCAAGACATTAGATGACAGGGAAGGTGGTTCACACATACCACCTGGACATCACTAAGGCTTTTTACACCATGCCCCACTCAGGTATTATTGATAAGCACACCAGCCTGTACATTCACCCATACATCACAGGTTGGGTTCATAGGTTCATAGGTTTATACTAGGCTATCTGCCCTAAGGCATTTATAAGCCTAGCCCAAATGTTTGTGGCTTACGCCACCCCTTATATGAAAAAATACTGTGCCCATTAGTTTGTTGTGCCTCTGTCCAGCAGTGACACAGAGATGATTCCCGGGGTAAACCTATGATCTCCCATCCACAGGTCAAGATTTCTCTTGAACAGAGCCAGCGAGGTGCTCTGCCTCACATGGACTGGGATTTTATTCCACAGCATAGGGAGTCTCTGAGTGATAAATCTATCCCTCCAGCACGTCCTATTTATGTCCATGCTAAGGTTTAAGTCGCTTGCTCTAGTGGTTTTGGTGGATTTGGATTTTTTGAGGTGGAGCATGTCCATTAATTCCGGGTTGGACATGGCCTTGTATGTCAGGCACATGTCACCTCTGAGCAGACGGTATGCGACTGAATAGAGCTGGAGTTTCTTCAATCTGGCAGCATATGACAGATTTTGGAGTCCCTTTATCCTTTTGGTGAGGAACTTTTGG
Source organism: Protopterus annectens (assembly GCF_019279795.1). Taxonomy (NCBI): domain Eukaryota; kingdom Metazoa; phylum Chordata; order Ceratodontiformes; family Protopteridae; genus Protopterus; species Protopterus annectens. The sequence goes on along the minus strand of NC_056739.1, from coordinate 1,850,619,651 downwards.
GGTCTGTCCAATTGCTGCAGATGTCGAGTGAGATACATCCCGAATGGGGCATTGTACTCGATCATTGGTCTGATAAGTGAAGAGTACAGGGGAACAATGACCTCACTAGATCTGGATGTGAATCCCTTCATGATCAGGTGGGCAATGTAGAAGGTCTTTCTAACCACTTTAGCAACATGAGTGTCAAAAGAAAGGCCACTGTCAACCTGGGTCCCCAGGTCCCTGATAACCTCTTCTGTGCTTAGTGGATTGCCACCTATATGGTAGCTTGGGGTTGCCTTGTTTTTCCCGAAGGGTATGACTATACATTTTTTGGCGTTTAACTTCAGGCCATGGCTCTGGCACCAGCTATCTGTTTCTGTGAGTCCCTTCTGAAGGATATCCGTGTCCGATGCACTTTCCACTATGGCGCCCAGTTTGCAGTCATCTGCAAACTTTGTCAGCCAAAGTCCTCCCATGTTGGCCTGTACTTCTGAGAAGTAGATGCCAAACAATAGGGGGCCAAGGACCGAGCCCTGTGGGACACCACTTGTGACCGGCTTGGAGTCTGACATAGCGCCAGCAACTCTAACCCTGTGGGTTCTGTCCTTAAGCCAGTTTGCAACCCATCTTGTGACATATGGGTTTACATTTAAGCTGGTAAGTTTTTCTACAATACCCGAGTGGGGTATTGTGTCGAAAGCCTTGCAAGGTCAAGGTAGGCTGTATGGACTGCCTTTCCCTCATCAATGGCCTTGGTGACTGTTTTGAAGAAGTCGACCAAGTTCAAAAGGCATGATCTTCCCTTGACGAAGCCAAACTGGGTCGGGTCCAATGTCTGCAAGTCCCCTATATCTTTGTTTATGAGCTCCATTATGATCCTCTCCATTGCTTTGCAGACTAGACTTGTTAAGCTTATGGGGTGGTAATTACCAGGGTCCGTAGAGGCACCGCCTTTGTGGAGTGGGACCACAGTTGCCGTACGCCACTCCTTGGGCACGTATCCTGTGGTAAGGCTGAGATTAAACAGCTGCCTTATGTGCGGGTTTAATTCCTCATTTAGCTGGTGTAGCACACAGCCGGGGACACCATACGGTCCCATTGATGCTGTGTTTTTAGCTTTAGAGAGAGCAGCTTTCACCTGCGCATTTGAGATGTCTGGGAGGCTACACTCCGCTGGGATAGTTATCTCTCCTTTAGGGGGGGAGAGGGTGGTGAAGTTTGCACTGAACCTGTCTGCCAGTATGTTGGCAATGTCTGTGGGTTCAGTCATTTTTGTATCATTTTGGACTAATTCTGAGCATATCTGGGAGTTTCCACCCAGGTTCCTAACATAGCTGAAAACGGCCTTATGATTGTCCTTTGAATCCATGGCAATTTTTCTCTCAAAATTGGCCTTAGTTGATTTTATGAGTGCTCGTATTTTTTTACTAATAATGAACAGGGGTGACTTCCCTTTTATGGATTTTGTTCTATCATGTAATAGCTTTCTCCTCTTATTGTAAAGTTTGTTAATGGCTGGGGTCCACCAGACTGGACGTTTGCCCTTTGTGGAAAGAGTCTTGGTTTTATTTGGGATTGCCTGATCCATGCAGTCCTGGAGGTGTTCATAGAAGGCATTTGTAAGGGCTTCCAGCTTGGGTTGTGGTTTCCACTGGCTCAGGGGCCTTGAAGGATACCACACCAGTCTTGAGTAGTGTGAAGTTTGCTTTAGAGAAGTTCTTCACTGTGGTCTTTTTTGTTTGGGGTGGGGGCGGGATGTGGATTTCCAGTGAGATTAGTTTATGATCAGATCTCACCAATGAGGGATATACTTCTGGTGTGGAGCATTTTGTCCCCATGTTTGTGATAATGAGATCTAGTATATTTTCTCCTCTCGTGGGAACAGTGACTAGCTGTTCCATGGCATTTGAATTTATGAACTCCAGGAACCGTTGGGCTAGAAAGTTAGGGCTTGAGTAATGTTCCCAGTTTATATTCGGGTAGTTGTAGTCACCCAATATGATGGTGTTTGGAGATACATTTATACCCTCCAGTGTCTTCAGGAAGGCTGTGTGGGGTTCCTGAGTTTGAGAGGGTGGCCTGTAGCATGCTACAATTTGTAGAGCAGTTTTGCCTATGGTTAGTTGCACCTGGATGGTTTCCGAAGCTTCATGCATTGCCACCAACCTGGAGGTGTGGGTATCCTTTATGAATATGGATACACCCCCTCCTTTTGTGGTGTGGTCCGGGTTTTGGGGCCGGAGATATGAGGTAAAACCTAATAGTGCCGGGGTGCTCTCAGGAGCCTTGAACCAGGTTTCAGTTACAGCACAGACATCGATGTTCTCCATACTGAGAAGGGCCTCGAGTGCGTGCATTTTGAGATTTAGACTTCTGGCATTGAGCAGCATTACCCTCAGTTTCTTCCCATTTTTGTTTTCTAGGGTGGTAGGTTTAGAATTTGAGCTTTGCCTAAAAAAGGCACTATGGGGGTGGCAAGAGCCTTAGCCAATATCCGGACAGGTGCAAGCCGTCCCTCGCGAAGCAGCGTGGCTTGTCAAGCATGTCATCCCAGGCAGACAGACACTGGATCCCCTTTGAATGACACCAGACATTAAGCCAATTGTTAAAGCTGATCATCTTGTCTCTATATTGTGGCATCATTCTTGGTGAAGGAAGGATACTGCTCAGGGTCTGGGTCATACCTGCCTGGGCTACATAATCAGAGAGCTCCTCTATGTCTCTTTTCATGTAGTCCAGGGAGGTACGTCTCAGGTCGTTCACACCAGCATGGACAATGACTGTGTCATATTTGTACTGGTCATGGAGTGACCCGAGTGCTTGTGTTATGTGGCGGATTCTAGCGCCCGATAGGCAGCTTACTGTGACCCTCTCCTTGTTCAGCCTGGTGAGTGGGACGTCAGTGTGTCTGACTATGGAGTCACCTATGACAAGTATGTTTGGTGTTGTATTTGGCCGTAAGGGCTGTGACTGCTTTGCACACTGCTTTTGTGGTTTATGTGTTGCTTGTGGAGTGTCTTGAGATAGCAGTTGTTTGGGTGTCTGCTTTGGAGGCCTCTGCTGTTTAGGTAAATTTTTACTCAGAGCCTCCGAGTATGTCTTTGTGTGTTTTTGTGTTTGATTCAGTGGTGTGGTAGCATTATGTGAGGCTGGTTTTGTGGTGTGTGTAGTTGCCTTCTCCTCCTGTCTGGTCTTGCCAGTCCTGAGTTGAGAGAGCACAGCCTCCAGTTTGGCTAAATAGCTGCATCTCTCGCAAGTATTTGTGTTATGTGGGAGGAGGAGAGGGTTGTCTGTGTACATGAGGCAGTTATAACATTGCCTCAAGATTCCCAGATTCACCAGCTGGACCGGAGAGGAGATTGACAACTGACCTTTGGACATGCTAGAATAATATTGGGAATTCCTTAATAATTGAAAACAAGGGCCAGTGGGGAGTGAGGGTGTAGTGCCTTTAATTTTTAGTGCTGACTTATTTAATTGCTTTAGTGAGCAAGTGCCAGGTAACTTGAGCGCAATGTGTTACAAGTAACTAAATGCAAAAACGACAAACAGTAACTTTCTTTCAAGTGAAACAAGGAAATAAGTACAGTAAGCAATGCAGATATCACTAGTGATCCACAGAAGCGCTGAGAAGCCGCGTATTAGGTGGAATTAGCTTCCAGGGAAATAACAAGCAAACAAACAACAAGCATATAAACAAAGCTAGATTCAGCAGGCCTGGATCTAGTCTATGCTAGAGCAAACAAGGTGTATCAATTTCAGTAAGATACAGTTCAAATATTCAGGCACTATAAACCTTTAACCAGAAATTCCCAGCTCAGAAGGGCAGAGTCCAGCCTCTTCTCCCACAAGAGTGCAGACCACGAACCTTCTTAATGTAAAATAACTGGTCTGAAGCCCAAGTGCCTAAACCAGAACTAATATACTTGGACACTGGGCTCTCAATCAGCAGTTCCCAACTTAGAAGGATGAAAGCTACCTGCCCTGCCACCACAGTGCTTGCCACAAACCTTCCTAATGTAAAACAACTGGTCTGAAGCCCAAGTGCTTAATCCAAAAGACTTAGAATGATAGCAACACTTTAATCAAGTTACAACCAAGCAGTAATAAATACAATTGAATACTTTAGAGAATGTCTAGATTAGTGCTCAAGTTACACAAACAAAGCTAGATCCAGCAGGCCCAAATCCAGTCTATGCCACAGCAAACAAGGCGCACCAACTTCAGTAAGAAGCAGTTCAGATATGCATGCACTATAAGCCTTTAACCAGAAATTCCCAGCTCAGAAGGGCAGAGTCCAGCCTCTCCTCCCACAAGAGTGCAGACCACGAACCCTCTTAATGTAAAATAACTGGCCTGAAAGCCCAAGTGCCTAAACCAGAATTAATACACTTTTAGAATAACAGACACTGAGCCCTCAATCAGCAGTTCCCAACCTAGAAGGATGTAAGCTACCTGTTCTGCCACAACAGTGCAGACCACAAACCCTCTCAGTGCAAAACAACTGGTCCGAAGCCCAAGTGTTTAAACCAAAAGGCTTAGAATGCATTACACCAAGCAGTAATAAATAAAATTTAGTATTTTTAAGATGATGCAAAAGTAAAATGAAGTAGGTAGAAACACAAGTACAGTAAAAGCAGATGAAATTTTTTTTTTTTTTTAATCTGAACAAGTGCTGAGATCAAAGAAACAGATTTGAATGCTGAAATTAGAAAACTGGCTAGTTATAAGAAAAAAAAAAAAGCTAGAAGGCTTCCCTCAAACACAAAAGGGCTTGGGGGCTCAGAAGCCTACAAATAGTCTATACCACTTAACAGGAAAGGCAGGAAATAAGCTTAATTTTTTTTTTGTGTTTCCCAGATGCTCTCTTTGTACACAGCAGGAGTGCCTGAAATCAGAATATGATCTCACTGCACTCAGTTGAGTGAGCAAATGAGATGGGCCCAGAGGCAGGCTGAGGGGCAGGCAGTTTCAAGGCCACTAAGATTAACACCAAAACAAAAACAGGGAGGGTGGGTGGGAATAACTGAAGAGCAGAATAACTGCCACTTCAGTTAAATATTCCTTCAACACAGTTTAAATCAAATTAAATACTGCATTTTTTTTTAAAAAAGTGCAGATAAAGGTACTTAAATTCTCTTATACGTCCAGTTGAATATAACCAAGTTCTTAGCTGGCCAAAGCTGAGGTTTTTAAGCAGAAAATATTTCACAATGCACCGTTTAAATAGGCAAGGATAGGAAATCAAAGAATGTGGCTACCCCACACCTGTAATTACTAGCAAATAACAAAATTCAGCAACACTAGCTTCAGTTCAAGTTACTGAAGAGCAGAATAACTGCCACTTCAGTTAAATATTCCTTCAACACAGTTTAAATCAAATTAAATACTGTATTTTTTTTTTAAAAAGTGCAGATAAAGGTACTTAAATTCTCTTATACGTCCAGTTGAATATAACCAAGTTCTTAGCCGGCCAAAGCTGAGGTTTTAAGCAGAAAATATTTCACAATGCACCATTTAAATAGGCAAGGACAGGAAATCAAAGAATGTGGCTACCCCACACCTGTAATTACTAGCAAATAACAAAATTCAGCAACACTAGCTTCAGTTCAAGTTACTGAAGAGCAGAATAACTGCCACTTCAGTTAAATATTCCTTCAACACAGTTTAAATCAAATTAAATACTGTATTTTTTTTTAAAAGTGCAGATAAAGGTACTTAAATTCTCTTATACGTCCAGTTGAATATAACCAAGTTCTTAGCCGGCCAAAGCTGAGGTTTTTAAGCAGAAAACATTTCACAATGCACCATTTAAATAGGCAAGGACAGGAAATCAAAGAATGTGGCTACCCCCACACCTGTAATTACTAGCAAATAACAAAATTCAGCAACACTAGCTTCAGTTCAAGTTACTGAAGAGCAGAATAACTGCCACTTCAGTTAAATATTCCTTCAACACAGTTTAAATCAAATTAAATACTGTACTTTTTTTTAAAAAAGTGCAGATAAAGGTACTTAAATTCTCTTATACATCCAGTTGAATATAACCAAGTTCTTAGCCGGCCAAAGCTGAGGTTTTTAAGCAGAAAATATTTCAGAATGCACCATTTAAATAGGCAAGGACAGGAAATCAAAGAATGTGGCTACCCCCACACCTGTAATGGGTTGCCATTGTGGCACCTCCCTTGTGGAGTTGGACCACCATTGCTGTATGCCATTCCTTGGGTACATATCCTGTGGTAAGGCTGAGCTTGAACAGTGACTTAATGTGAGGGTTAAGTTCATCTTGTACACACAGAACCCACATGGTATGACTAGCGGTCTCCAGGTCCAAGTCTTGTGTCCCACAAGACTCAGTCCTGGGAGCTCTACTGTTTGGCATATATGTCTCAGATGTACAGGCAAACACAGACCATGTTTGGCAATGACTGCAAACTGGGAGCCATGATTGATAGTCCAGCTGACATGGACATCCCTCAAGGGGCCTCACAGACGTCACAGTGTGCCAACGACATGGCCTCCAGCCAAGTGCCACTAACTGCATGGTCATTCCATTGTGGAATTGGCACTCACATATTAACACATGAGCAGCAGCCACTTTAATATAGATGAGGTAATGGGGTATCTGGGGACTAAGGTAGATAATGGTCTCCCCTTTGACAATCATATCTCCACAGTAGTTAGGACATCCTTCTATGTAGGCCATCTGATTACTAAAGGATTCCCATCTAGACATACTGGGGTTATAGTGCCCCTTTACTCATCACTCAGCAGTCCCATCATATGGTATAATAACCCATGTGGGATGTACCTCAGAGGACACGTCCAGCAGCTGGGGGGTCCACGAATGCACCTAACCAAGGGGAATACTGGCCTCCAACATATGGCCTATGCAGCCGGACTGAATAAACTCCTGCTTTACTCAGTGGCATCTCATTTACCCAGAGATGATCTCCGCTGGCCAATGCAGCCATGTCAAACTCAGGCTTGATGGATATGCTCCACCTATGGGCATCCATGTCACAGTGAACCACACACTGTAGTGAGCTGACCTTGCCACAACAATAATCGGAAGATGTTGGAGGGACAGCTTCCTGTCACAGACACTCCCCATACTTTGGAACAACATCCCTAACTACATTATACAGAGCCCCTCACTAACACTCTGCAGGAGAAACCTTGAAGGGTGGATGGGGAACAGTAGATGCACCCCAATGATCCCGACATTGGCTCTGCTCCACAGAGGGATGGTTAATGAATCTATGGGGTGGCAAAAGCTGACACATATTGGCTGGCCTTATGAATGGCCTCTGGCAGTTGGCCAAGTACCTACCTATAGGTTCATAGGTTGATACTAGGCTATCTGCCCTAGGGCATTTATAAGCCTAGCCAGTGTGTTTTTGGCTTTCGCCACCCTTTTAGATTTGTAGACTGTGCCTTTGAATAGTAGGTCACAGAATATAGCCCTTTTACTGTTAGTTTATTGTGCCTCTGTCTAGCAGGGACCCAGAAAAGATCCCGGGGGTATACTTATGATCTCCCATCCACTCATCAAGATTTCTCTTGAAGAGGGTCAGTGAGGGGCTCTGCCTAACCTGGACTGGGATTTTGTTCCAGAGTGATGGGAGTCTCTGGGATATGAATCTGTCCCTCCAGCATGTCCTATTTATTTCTGTGCTGAGGTTTAAGTCTCAAGAACGTGTAGCTCTAAGGGATTTGGATTTCTTGAGGTGGAGCATGTCCATTAATTCTGGGTTGGACATGGCTTTATATGTCAGGCACAGATCGCCTCTGAGTAGGCGGTAAGTAACTGAGTAGAGCTGGAGTTTCTTTAGCCTAGCTGCATAGGGCATCTGTTTGAGTCCCTTTATCCTCTTGGTGAGTTATTTTTGGGGTCTTTCCAGTTGCTGCAGGTGTCGGGTAAGGTACATCCAAAATGGGGCATTGTATTCAATTATGGGCCTGATGAGTGATGAATAGAATGGCACAAAGACCTCTCTTGATCTAGATGTGAAACCTTTTGTGATGAGGTGGGCTGTATAGAAGATCTTTCTAACCACTTTGGCAATGTGATTGTCAAAGGAGAGAATATTATCTACTTGGGTCCCCAAATCCCTAATTACTTTCTCCGTACTTAATGTGTTACCTCCTATGTGGTAGTCTGTGGGCACTTTGTTTTTCCCAAAGGGGATGACTATGCATTTTTTAGCATTTAGCTTCAGGCCATGACTTTGGCACCAGTTATCTGTCTCTGTGAGATCCTTTTGGAGGATGCTTGTGTCAGCCGGAGAGTCTATTATGGCACCCAGTTTGCAGTCATCTGCGAACTTGGTCAGCCATAGTCCTCCCGTGTTTGCCTGTACCTCAGAGAAATAAATACCGAACAAGAGAGATCCCAGGACTGAACCTTGCGGGACTCCACTTGTAACTGGTTTAGAGTCTGACAAGGCACCTGCAATTCTGACCATGTGGGTTCTATCCCTGAGCCAGTTTGCAACCCATCTTGTGACATATGGGTTGATATTTAAGCTAGTGAGCTTATTTATGATACCTGAGTGGGGTATTGTGTCGAAGGCTTTTGCGAGGTCCAGGTAGGCTGTGTGGACTACTTTCCCTTCGTCTATGGCCCTGGTAACTGTTTCAAAGAACTCAACCAGGTTCAAGTGGCAAAATCTGCCTTTAACAAAGCCGAACTGGGTATGATCCAGTGTCTGAAGGTTTCCGATATCATTGTTTATGAGTTCCATGATGATACGGTCCATAGCTTTGCAGACCAGGCTAGTCAGGCTTATAGGGCGATAGTTTCCGGGGTCCGTTTTGGCACCTCCCTTGTGGAGCGGGACCACCATTGCTGTACGCCATTCCTTGGGCACATATCCTGTGGTAAGGCTGAGCTTGAACAGTGGCTTAATGTGAGGGTTCAGTTCATCTTGTAGCTCGTGTAAGATGCATCCCGGGACACCGTCTGGTCCCATTGATGCTGTGTTTTTTGCTTTGGAGAGGGCAGCTCTCACCTGATCATCTGTGATGACTGGGAGGTTACACTCTGTTGGGATGGAGATTTGCTCTTTTGGGGGGGATGGGAGGGAGAAATTTGCACTGAATCTGTCTTCTAGGATGTTGGCAATGTCTGTGGGTTCAGTGTATTTTTTGTAATTTTGCACTAACTTGGAGCATATCTGGGAGTTGCTGCCCAGGTTCCTGACATAACTAAAGAAGGCCTTGTGATTGTCCTTAGTATCTTGTGCAATTTTTCTTTCGAAGCTGGCCTTAGATGATTTTATGAGGGATTGTAGCTTCTTGCTAGTACTGATCAGAGATGCCTTCCCTTTTTGGGATTTTGCTTTATCATGTAGTAGCTTCCTCCTTTTGTTGTATAGCTTATTTATGGCCGGGGTCCACCAGACAGGTCTCCTGCCTTTGGAGGAGTGAGTCTTGGTTTTATTTGGGATAGCATGATCCATACATTCCTGTAGGTGTCCATAGAATGCATTTGTGAAGGATTCTGTGGTTTGAGCCGTGTTTTCCACTGGCCCAGGGGCTTTTAAGGATACCACCTCAGTTTTGAGCAGTCTGAAATTTGCTTTTGAGAGGTTCTTCACTGTGGTTACCTTGGCTGGGGGTGGGGATGGGATATGGATGTCCAATGAGATTAATTTGTGGTCAGACCTTACCAGTGAGGGGTATACCTCTGGTATGGAACATAGAGTCCCTATGTTTGTGATGACCATATCCAATATGTTTTCCCTTCTTGTGGGGGTGGTGACCAGTTGTTCCATACCATTTAAGTTTATAATAAATTCTAGGAACCGTTGGACGAGGGTGTGTGGGCTTGAGTAGTTTACCCAGTCAATGTTTGGGTAGTTGAAATCACTCAATATGATGGTGTTTGGAGAGACCTTCATGTTCTCTAGTGTTTTCAGGAAGGCTGAGTGGGGTTCCTGAGTTTGGGAGGGTGGTCTGTAGCAGGCTATAAACTGAAAGGCAGTTTTGCCCACTGTTAGTTGCATGTGGATGGTTTCCATTGCTTTGTGCAGTGCTACTAACCTGGGGGTGTGGGTATTTTTGATGTATATGGATACTCCCCCTCCTTTTGTGGTTCGGTCTGAGTTTTGTGGCCAAACAGCATGGTATGAAGTATAACCTGGTAGTGCTAGGGTGCTTTCAGGAGCCTTGAATCAGGTCTCTGTTACTGCACAGACATCGATGTTCTCCATACTGAGGAGAGTCTCGAGTGCATGCATTTTGAGGTTTAGACTTCTGGCATTGAGCAGCATTACCCTTAGTTTCCTTTTCCCTGTATTGTCTATGGAGGTGGGTTTGTCTTTTGAGCCTTGCCTAAAAAAGGCACTATGGGGGTGGCAAGAGCCTTAGCCAGTATTCAAAAGCCCAGGGGTGAAAGGTGCAAGCCGTCCCTAATGAAGCAATATGGCTTGTCGAGCATGTCATCCCAGGATGACAGACACTGGATCCCCTTTGAATGACACCAATACTTTAACCAATTGTTAAAACTTATCATTTTGTCTTTATACTGTGGCATCATTCTTGGTGAGGGTAAGATGCTACTCAAGGTCAGGGTCATACCAGCCTGGGCTACATAATCAGAGAGCTCCTCTATGTCTCTTTTCATGTAGTCCAGGGAGGTACATCTCAGGTCATTCACACCAGCATGGACAATGATGGAGTCATATTTGTACTTGCTTTGGAGTGACCTGAGTGTGTGTGTTATGTGGTGGATCCTGGCACCCAACAGACAGCTTACAGTGACCTTCTCCTTGTTCAGCCTGGTGAGTGGGACGTCAGTGTGTCTGACTATAGAGTCACCTATTACAAGTGTATTTGGTGTGTTGTTTAGCCTTAAGGGCTGTGACTGTGTGGCACACTGACTTTGTGGACTATGTCATACGTGGGTATTGTTGTGGGGTAGCAGTTGTTTGGGTGTCTGCTTTGGAGGTCTCTGCTGCTTAGGCAGATTATTATTTAGAGGCTCCGAGTATGTTTTTGTGTGTTTATGTGTTTGGTTTGTTGTTAGTATAGGTCTATGTGAGACTGGATTTGTGATGTGTGCAGTTGCCTTCTTCTCCTGATTGACTGTGCCAGTCATGTGTCGAGAGAGCTCAGCCTCCAGTTTGGCAATTTAGTTGCATCTCTCACATATATTTGAGCTTGTTGGGAGGAGGAGAGGGTTGTCTGTGTACATAAGGCAGTTGTAACATTGCCTTAACATTCCCATATTTACCAGCTGGACTGGAGAGTACACAAGAAACTGACCTTTGGACATGTCAGGATATTTATGATTACTACTTTTGACTGATCTAGGAGGATCAGTTAAGTATTTAGAAGAGTATAAGAGAGGTTTTAGTGCTTTAAATTTCTTCTAAGTGCAAGTGAGAGGCTATAAAGTGAAAATAGAGTGCTTCTTTTGAGATACAGATCAGTTCCAAGGGAAAAATTGAAGAGCAGACTTTGTGGAGCCGGTAATAGTTTAAACCCATTTAGGCGGCGCTGCCTGATGCTGCGCTATGCACAAAATCACGCAAAGCCACGGTAAAGTGGGTTTTTAAACATGAATCTATACATACAGTATTTGCATATGCTGATAGCTTAATTTACTGTTCAGGTGTTTACTTACCTTGTGACGATGGCTGTTGTGTGTGCAATAGTTGAGGGCTGCCTATGTTGGATGCACACAATAGACTGCCTATACATGACAATTTACAGGTAGTCTTCTGTGTGTGCCATCCATTTTTACTGTGTGTGCAGGTGGAGAAAGGTGTCAGTCCCTAGGTGCCTAAACTGTCTGTGTCTGCTATACGTTCCCTCTTTGCCAAGGCATAGGCATACTGGACACACCTCCGTCTGCCTACTTGGGCTGGCTCAGGGTGTTCGTGGTCTGAGTACCTCTGTGCCTGTGGGGCCCTTGGCAATGGTGATGGGCTGTGAGGGCCTTCACCATTCTGTCCCTGCTGCAGCTGTTTCCACAGGACCATTTTGTGTAGTATGGCACACACTATGATGATGTGGGCACATGTGCCTGGAGAGTACTGCAAGGCTCCACCAGATATGTCCAAGCAATAGAACCATGATTTCAGCATCCCAAACACATGCTCTATGATTATTCTGGTTTGTGTGTGTGCCTCATTATGGCATTCCTGCATGGGTGCATTTGCATTTCTGATGGGAGTCATCATCCACGGTTCCAGTGCATAGCCAGCATCCCCCACTAGGTGGCCATTTAGGATGTCCCCCCTGGCAAATAACTGATACAGCTGTGAGGCATGCCAGATGTGGGAGTCGTGATAGCTTCCAGGGCTGCCAGCACACACATCCATGCTAATGCCCTGGGCATTGCACATGACCTGGCACTTGATGGAGGGGTATCCCTTGCAGTTTATGTAGCGCCTACCCTGCTCACCGGGTGGTGACTTGATGTGTATGTGCGTGCAGTCTATTGCACCCAGTACCTCCGGGTATTCTGCCACACAGTGGAAGAGACGCATATTGCTGGCCAACTTCTCCTGCATTCAGGGGAAGTATATGTGCTCATTGGCATGTGGTAACATTGCATCCAGGAACTGGTGCAGTACTCTTGATGCTGATGCCTGTGAGATCCCCATGATATCCCCAGTTGGTCTTTGAAAGGTACCTGTAGCTAGTATTCTCAGGCTTACACATACCTTCGTATCCACTGGGATGGGTTCCCCTCTGTTTGTTCTGGCTCTGAGGCATGGCCGGCACAGCTGCACAAGTTGTTGTAGGGTGTCCCTGTCCACCCTGTAATGCTCTACTATTTCCAGATCATGTAGACCCTGCTAGGTTACCTTGGGTCTGAGCACTCCTCTCCTCCTCTGGTGCCTGTGGTGGTCATGTGCATCATCCTCCACACCACCTTCAGTCTCCAACACATGCTGGTGGATCAAAGCTATGGCAGCCCCTAACATGTACATAATAAAAGTTCCCTGTCTGTATACACCACTGGTGCAGAGTGTATGGGAATACACAAATGTATGTGAGGAACTTTTACACTTTATAATATTGTGCTATAGATGCTGCTGATGTAAGTGGGTGTGTATAAGCTATTCCAGCTGCTGCATGTCTTAATTATTGGTTTTGCAATGAGTACTGCAAGTGTGGGGCCTTTACTTTGGAGATCTACTTGCTGCCTTGATTAATCTGTTGCCCTTTAATTCACTTTTAGACCTGGATCCCCTCCCAATATCAGGCATGCATCCACCTGCTGTCTTTCTTGTTTTGTACTTTCCCCTACCCAGTCATGGCGAAATGTGCCTTGTAGCTGATATACTGCATATCGCCTTTGTTCTGCTTTGACACTTTGCTGTTTTCTTTGCAGTACAGCCCCTCCCCTTCCCTGTTCTGCAGGTAGCTGCTTGCAGTCTTGTTAGCTGTTGTCAATGGCCCACTGTAGGCTCCTAGGTGTTAATTAGTCATTTGTACTCCAATTTCACTGCTGCAGCATTTCCTTATTTCTTTCCTATATCCTTCCTGTTTCAGCTGCAGTGCATGCCACGCATACCCATTTACTGGGTTTACGTGCATTTTCATCTCCGTTCACATGCATACTCGGTTACCTTGTGTACTCTCAGCTAAGCACACCCCTATCCTGCAGCTTTGCCTAGCTACGTGCAGACCCATTTAGCAATGCTCCAATGTGCTTACAGCAATGGTGACACACCCCTCTCTTGATGTCATCTCTATCTCAAGGGCTCACCTCGGTGTTATAATGCTATGCTGTGAGGTGCATCCTTACACCAGCGGGGAATCTGTGATTCACTATTACTCCTCTCATTTGCATGGCATTGCCTACTAATTCCTAGCTACTGCGCATAACACTGTCACTGCCCCTTAGCAACCCTTGCGCCATGAGTATGGTGTAGCATGCCTGCCATTGACTATTATGGGGATATCATGATATGTGTTTCATTGTAGTTTTATTCTATATTTTTATATATTCCTTGCGATCGCCTTTGCGCACCACTGCCCTGCACTTCTACATCGCGATAGTGCGACTATATATATTAAATGTTCATTTTATATTTTGTACATTTTATTATGCCAATGGCTATATATTTAGCCATTGGCATATATTAACAATATAATACATGTGTTTGGTCGGCTATCATGGCTCAGATTTTGTGTTTGCAAAAATGTAAACCGTTTTCTATGGGTTACATTTCTGCATGCTTACACTACGCCTGCACCACTTCCTGAATCGCTACATACCTTCATTTGCATGCTGCACTGCTGCACATGGGGTAATTAGCATACAAGGCTCAGGAGCTGTGTGGGCGTAATGTACGCAGGTAGTGCACATGGGAACAGCTCGTACCTGAATTGCTCGGCGACCATCTTTGGTGTTAGAACACCGACACTACGCCTGCACCTGCCGCAAGCTTCATGAATCCCGGGGAATATATCTAAATCATTAGTTTTTTATGTTAAGGTCATCATAGGGTTTATCCATTAAGGAGTAGAACACATATATGAACTTATATACTAATTCTACTTGTGCACAAACTTGAAAAGGGAGACATCTCCCAAGATAAAGGATTCACTGTCGGTGCACACTTTGAAACTGCACCAATAGTGATTTCCTTTGTAAAATAGTCATTGACATTCTGCTCCTTAGTGTCTTGGACCTTAGTGTCAAGCTCTTGATGTTCTAGGAGTCTAATTTTGTCCACCTGCACACATACTGTTATTACAGATGGTAAAACTGAAATGCAAAATAAGAGGGCATATTACTTTTTTAATATGGTGGTAGTTTTTCTGAAAGATTTAATATATATGAATAGGAAGAATTGGTTCTTTTCCTTTACAACATAATCTGTGATGATGAATGAATGCTGGTAGAAACATCAGAATATTCGGGGAGGTTAATGTTTGAAATGGTTGATAAAAGTAACAGGTACAGAAAAAGAATAATGTGTCAGTGTTATTGTATATAGATCCAGAGTCTGATCTGATGTTATTTTTTTAATATAATTATGGAATTCAGTAAAATGCCCAAATATTTATTTCTATAAGTACCACAAGCCCCGGGATGCAATAAACTTTGTGTAGGCTCTGAGTAAAACCTACATGGAGTTTACATGTGTGAGTGGTGGTGTGCAGCGAGCGGCAGCACGTACCACTGTGCAATTCATATTCATACTGTGTGCCTTGTCTAAGCAAGGTTTTGCAGCTGGCAACAGTATAAATGCAGATAGCAATTCTGTTTAAAGAAGAGCACCTACAGTCACGGTTTTGTGCGGAATGCTACAATGATCACCAGGGCTTCACAGATAGCTCTCAGTCTGTTAGTTAAACACATCTTCCCAAAGACCAACATAATGCGGGGACAGTTAACCAGAAATAGGGACATATTTGACATAGATGCTGCATAGAAATGTGGTAGAATGAAACTCAAACATGCCTTTCAATCTCTTAGAGTAGGAAATCTGGACAAAGCCATAAATAATGGTGGGACAAAGGGCCAAAAATAGGGACAGATTCTAATGTTGCTCTTAAAAACATTGAAAGTTGATAGAATAATAGGTTTTACGGTCGCATGAATTTTCTGAAGCTCTTGAAGTTTGAAACTCAAATGTCTGTCATTTTTTTTTTTTACTTCAATCCTCAATGACATGCCAGTTTAGATCAGAATTAAGAGACAAAAACTGGACATTCTGCACAAATCAGGACAGTTGATAGGTATGAACTCAAATGTATGTAATACATTTTATAGCATAGGTTAGATTCAGGCTGGCTGAATCTAGATTGTTTGGTATAATTTGAGCACTAAAACCAGCCATGTTACATTAAGAAGGCCCCTCCGTACCCCTGTGGCAGGTGTGTGCAGCCAAGAACCTATCTGAGCTGGGAGTGCTGGAATAAGGCTCAGTGTTGGGCTTTTCCTTTGGTTACTTTGTTTAATATTGTTTAACTTCACTTGTATTTAAGCATCCTGTTTGCATGGGTCTGAGCTCAGTTTACTGGAGTTGCTCAGAGATTGCACTGCTGCCCTGCTTGCAGCTCAGTTGTGCATTGTGAAGCACTGACACAGTTTTCTACCTCTACCCCTCCACAGAATAGCTGTTCTTTGTTAGTCTTATAGCAAAACCTGGTCCACCTAGCCCATTCCCCACTGGTTACTGCAGTATATACCTGCCATAATGGATGGACAGTTTCCCACCATTTCTCCAGCCAGCCTGATTGGCATGGGCATCCTGAGGCAATATAGCAATTTCCTCAAGTAGACTGACAACCATTTACTTCTAAAACAAACAAATGCAGCTTGTGAGAGATGTATCTATACTATGAATATGGAATAATTTCTCTCACATAACAACAAATCAGATATCAAACAAGTTGTCAGCATGCACACTTCATTTCTTGCACATAACAAGTTCACAACACATAAACCCATGTACACGGAGGTACTCACTAGAAGCCTGCCTAAAAGAAAAAGACCTCTCAAACGCAAACCTACTGCACACACTGCAGACCCAACAGAATCCACTACACATAATAATACACACAACAGTGTCTCAGCCAATAAGCCCCTAAGGTAAAACACTTCAGAATCAAATGTCTTGGTCATAGGCAACTCCATAGTGAGACACACAGGTGTCTACCTCACCAGGCTGGACAAGGAGAAAATCACTGTCAGCTGACTCTCAGGAGCCAGGATCCATCAGATCATGTATGCATTCAAGTCTCTCAACAACAAGTACCGTTATGACTCTGTCATAGTCCATGTTGGAGTGAATGACTTGAGACGTACCTTACTGGACTACATGAAGAGAGAAATGACTGAGCTCTCAGGTTATGTGTCCCAGGCAGGTATGTCCCTAGCCCTAAGCAGCATTCTACCTTCACCCAAGGTGATGGCTCAATATAAACAAAAAATTATTGACTTCAACAATTGGCTTAGCTTCTGGTGTCAATCCAGGGAGAGCCAGTATCTGTCAGCCTGGTAAGATATGGTTGACAGACCATAGTGCTTTGCCAGAGATGGTCTTCACCTGTCCCCTCTTGGCTTTTAGTTACTAGCAAAGGCACTTGCCTCCCCCATAGTGCCTTTTTAAGACAATGTCATAACAACAAAATTCCCGATGTAAAAAAATCTACTAGAGACAAACTCAAGGTTATACTGCTTAATGCTAGGAGTCTAAATCGGAAACTGCACTCACTGGAAGCACTCCTTACCTTGGAAGATGCCGACATCTGTGCAGTCACACAGACATGGCTCAAGGCCACAGAGAGCACTCAGCCATGCTTGGCTGCAGTGCCTTCTACATGTTCAGACCTCAAAATGAGCTTGAAAGTGTCAAAGATGGAGGTGTATCCATCTTCATTAAAGACAAGTACACCTCAAGACTGATTAAACAGTACAACTTCCTAGAGCTATTCCAAATCCAACTAACTGTAGGTAAAACCCCCTTCCAAATCATTGTTAGCTGTAGGTCCCCTACCATGAACCATGAGAACCACTCTGTCTACCTACTTGAATCACTCACTATGCAGACAAACATCTTGGTCATGGGTGATTTCAACTATCCTTCCATCAATTGGGAGTTGTATATGAGCACAAACACACTTGCCCTAAGGTTCCTGGACTTTGTTAATATAAATGCTCTGGAACAGATAGTCTGCACCCCTAAAAGGGGTTCAAATGTCCTAGACCTAGTACTCACCAACATAGGAGGTCTCCGCACTACCCCCTGTGTGCTGCCATCTCTGGTAAGATCTGATCATAAATCAGTCTCATTCAAAGTAACGATCATAACTGACCCCCCTCAAAAGCAAAAAAGATGAAAAATTTCTCCAAAGCAAACTATAGCCTCCTAAGCGGTGGCATAAATAGTTTCAAATCCCTTGCTACCACTGTCAACAATGACTCTTATAGAGAGGTGTACACAAATTCCCTATATAAACACCTACACAAACGTATAGACTTGGCTGTACTTGAGCAGATCAAAACAAGGTCCTCACAAAAAAGCAAGCCATCTTGATGGACTGCAAGCATAAATAGGTTATACGTTAAGAGGAAAAAATGATTGTCTAAGAACAAGAGGGAACTGACTCAGCAGAGAAAGGACTTAAACAAGCAAATTAAATATCTTGTACAGTTCTCTAAAGCCCCCCTAGCTAAGGATAATCACAAGACATTCTTTAGCTATGCCCAAAATCTAAAAAGGAAGATCAAGCTTTGTGTCGAACTAGTAGTGGATGATGCCACTCATACTGACTCTGAGGACATCGCCAACTTGCTAGCAGACAGATTTTGTGCAAGCTTCACCCCCATGTCCCCACCAGACATACTCCACATACCTGTCATCAGTCCTCTACCTAGTATCTTCAAAGAGCAGGTCATAACTGCACCCTCCATGGCCAAGAACACAGCCTCTATGGGGCCATATAACAATCTAGGCTGCCTACTAAATGGTCACAACCTAACAGAACCACTTGGCACTGTCTTCAACCACAGTCTAAGTACTAGCTTTGTCCCAGCAGAGTGGAAAACAGCAACAATAATTCCCTTGTGCAAAGGGTGTCCATCAACCAACCCTGGAAACTATATACCCATAAGCCTAACCAGCCTTATCTGCAAGGCCATGAAGAGAATCATCATCAGCTTTGTTAAGGGTAGATCATGCTTATTAAACCTGGTAGACTTCTTTGAGAATGTCACCAAAGCCCTGGATGAAGGCAAAGCAGTACATACAGCCTATCTTGACTTAGCTAAGGCTTTTGACACAATTTCTCACTCAAGCATCATTGAGAAACTCACCCAGCCCGGGGTCTGAATGGAGAGATGAAAAGTCAGCAAGCAAAGGAGAGTAGTAGTGCTGAAATTGAATTCATCCTCATCTCTTGGTGAGTACCTTCGTGAGGTGAACCCTGTTTTCACAAAATCTCACCAGGGCGATGCTGATATATAGACTGTATTTATATAGCATATATTATGGACAGAAGTAGGTCAAAAATTAAAAGAGATAGCTGGGTGCACAAGACCCCAGGATAAAAAAGTGCCCAATCCTGGTAGGTGCACTGGTGACAGGACTGGAAAAAATGACAGTGTAGAATCCTCAAAATATGGAAACATTCCTACAATGGGGCCAGGCCAGGCCCAGGGGGAGGATGGCCCCCTTTTTGTAGAAGGAAGTAGCAGTCCACAAAAATCACAAAAACTGATAGACCAAAGGAGAGCCATAAAGACGATAGAGTGTACTATTGAGAATAAGAAAGAAATTATGTATTGTTACTCGTATGCAAAAAGCCCAGAATTTCCAGATACGGGATATACAAAATGATTAAGAGGGAAATTAGAGGAAAGAAAAAAACTTCTACAAGAAAAACTGTCAGAAGCAAATTAAAATTTACATTCATTAATACAACAGATTTGTGAAAAACAGTATATTGATCAAGAAACTTTGATCTGTTTGGAAAAAGAAGCATCTGAGGAAGTGCGAAAATATAAACAACAAAACCTAAAGATATTTGAAAAGTATAAAAAAGAAATATGGACATGAGAAAAAAAGAGAGATCTAATATGGTACAATATTTATGCAAAGGAGAAAGCCAAATTAATCAATAGAAAGAAGGCAGCTCCAAAGATATTCAAAGAGAAATACAGGCAAGGGTATCTGGATATGGAAAATTTCACAATAAAAAAATAATATCACAAAGATGGAATGTAGAAAAGAAGATTAGTAAAGTAGAAGTTAAAAAAATAGAAGTTGAAGTTATTGAGTGCTTGCAAAGTGAAGGATTTGGTGTAGAAGGTCTAACACAGATTACATCACAGCATGATGGAGTGAGTTCCCAAAGTAAGGAGAAACAGGAAGATCAGGTGACACCTGAAGAAGAAATATGGACATGGGAAAGAAAAAGAGATTCAATATGGTGTAATATTTATGCAAAGGAGAAAGCAAAACTAACCAATGCAAAAAGAGCAGCACCAAAGATATTTGAAGATAAATACAGGTAAAGGAATCAGGACATGGAAAACTTTACAATACAAAAAATAAGAAGACAAAGAGGAAAAGTAGAAAAGGAGATTAGTAATGGAGAGGTTAAAGAAATAGAAATTGAGGTTATTGAGTACCTGCAAAGTGAAGGATTCAGTGTTGAAAATTGAATGCAGAAAGCACCACAACAGGATAGAGCAATGGATGCTGAAATTAAGGGGAAACTAGTGGAACAGGAAGCAGTTGGTCAGGTGCCATATCAAGATATTTTGGAACCTTCCCCAGGAAACCAGTATAAGTGTTCACTTGAAGCTAGACAGCAAGGAAAGAAACAGGAAACTGTGGAAACTGATGCAGTCAATGTTGAGGAGTAATAGACCACTGAGTTCCCATATGACAGAGGAACGTATGGCACAGCATGAAATTGAAGAGAAGGTGCCACAGGAAGATGCTATAGAACTTTCTATAGAATGCCCATAGGAAATGGAAAATAAGGCATGTGCCCTCAGTTTGGGAAAAAATGTGCTAAGAGAAGAGTTGCTTAATTTAATAGACATGGATAGATATATTAAGACCAATGAGAGAAATAGATTGCAGAAGGTCAATAAAACCCAAAAAGTCAGAAATCTGATAAAACAAATGAATGTAGTAATTGGACTGTCCATAGAGATCCATGCGATATAACAGAAGTAAACAGGATATTTATTTATTTATTTATTTATTTTACATTTGTTAACCGGGAAATTCCGACTGGACCAGGTCCATTTTCAGCGGAGGCCCAGGATGAAAAACTCCAACATTAAGTTATACGAGTACAGTACATCCAGCATAATACACAAAACAGGTTACATCATGTATGCTGAGCATAGTAATATAACAAGAAATTAATAAAAACACTCAGGTAAAAGAGATATAGAACATGGGTAAAAAGACAATGTCAGTTATACATTGGTAAGAAAAGAAAATATATCAAGTAAGATTCTACAGTTAAAAGTACCCTTTCAGATGACCAAGCCTACAGGGGATCAGAGCTCCAGCATGTGATCAGAGAGGAATTTGGGGAGTTAATAGTAGTATGGGTAGGATTATGTGATACAAGGACATAACCAGGTACTAAGAAGGTGTGATTTGGGGGAGGTTTTGAATATGGATGTGGAGGGGGCAGTGGACACGGATAGGGGAAGAGAGTTCCAATTTCTGGCAACGGTGTGGGAGTAGAGCGCTTTCCCTGCATTATTGTTAGCCTTGGTGATGGAGAGGAGAAATTTTTCACTGGATCTTAGGTACCGGTTTGCAGTATAGATAGTAAGTAGGTTGGATAATAAGGGTTTTTTTCAGGATATTTGAGAATATTGTAGGCTGTGCCTAGCTGGTGATATTTAACTAGCTGTGGTAGCTCAAGCCATTTTAGTTCTTTTAGTGCAGCACAGTGATGGGTTCTATAGGTTGAGTTAGTAGCAAACTTGGCTATTTTATTGTAGCATGATTCTAGTTTGTCTAGGTCACATTGTCTGATTTGGGTAAAGATTGGTGCTGCGTATAATAGAGTTGAGAGGAGGTGGCTTTGTGCAAGAGTGACTCTTGCTTTTTGTGAGAGAAAGGACTTATGCCTGTATAGGGAGCCTAGTTTTTTGTGTACTAGTTTTATGGTATGTGAGATGTGAACATCAAAGTGAAGATTACTGTCTATTTCAATGCCCAGAAGTTTGGTGTAGTTAGAAGGGGATATGGTGGTGCCGTCCTTAGATGTTATGGTAAAGGAGAGTTTTTTTTTATCTATTAGGGGTAAATAGTAGCAGTTTTGTCTTTTTGGGCTTTAGAATTAGTTGGATACCCGATATCCATTTTTCTACTGAGATAAAGGTATCTTTGAGTGAGTGTATGTAGGGTGGTGGGAGATGAGGCGGAGCATATGAAGGTTGAATCATCCGCATATTGTATGAGTGTGGCATGTTGTGTAGAGCATTTGAGGTTATTTGTGAAAATAGAGAACAAGAGCGGGCCCAGTATAGAGCCCTATGGAACTCCTATGGTGGTTGGAAGTTGTTTAAACAGAGTTCTTTTCCACTGGACTGATTGTTGCCTGTCAGACAAGTAGCTTCTGAACCAGGCTATAGTAGAAGAGGTGAAGGATAATGATGTTAGTGAGTCTAGTAGAATGGAGTGGGAGACCATGTCAAATGCTTTTGAGAGGTCTAGGAAAATGGCTGATACATATTTGTTATCATTCCTGTGAACTGAAATCAAGCACCGTGGACCCAAACAGGTGGCAAACAGGCTTTAATGATTAAATCCACCACAATACGAATAGTAGCACAAATGTTTCACAGCAAATCCACAACAGCACAAAAAATATTAACATTCACACTGTCCAACTTGTTTTTGTCATCAACTTCATCATTCCTGTGAAGGTTTATATAATTAGTGAAGGATAGAAGGGCTGTGGTAGTGCTGTGATAGTAGATTGCGTGTGTTAAGAAATGTTATCACTTGCAAGTGGATGCATTTCTCAAGAATTTTGGATAAGGGGCAAAGGATGGCAATAGGTCAGTAGTTGGAGAATTCATAGGAATTACCTCCTTTATGGAGAGGAATGATGTGAGATACTTTCCAGAGTTTGGGTATGTAGGATTCTAGTATGGAGAGGTTGATAAGGGTGGAGACAGGATATGATAGGGAGTCACTAGCCATTTTTAGGTATGCAGCAGGTATGTTATCAGCTGCTAGTGTGGTTGGCTTTAGTTTTAGGAGGAGTTTTTTGATAGCTGAGGTGGGCACTGGTGATAGGCTGAAAGAGGGGGTGGTGTGGGATAGGTTAGGTTGTGATTGAGGTAGACTGTTTTTCATTATTTGACTGGACAGGGCTAAGATGGATTTAGTAAAATGGTTATTAAATTGAGAAGCTATGTCTAGGGTATTGTTAGCAGAGATGGGTGCTGGGGTTGTGGTTTTGCCTGGCTTTAGTAGGGAGTTAATGGCATGCCAGAGTTTTTGTGGACTATTTGAATATTTTCTTTGGGCGCTAAGAAACGTTTTTTTTGTTTATTTTGGATTCAGCCTTGGCCTTGTTTCTAAGCTGTTGATAGTATTGTCTGGAGCTAGGGGTTTTGTCAGTTTTCCAGATTTTCCAGGCTTTATCTCTAGCTTTTAGTAAGGTCTGGTGTCCCTATTTAGCAAGGGTGCGTAATTGGCTTTAACTCTGATCTTTCTGCTGGGAGCTAGACTGTTAAGGATGTTAGAGAAGGTAGTATTGAAGTAGTCTACTGCCTGGTCTAACCCGAGTGTCTGTAGTGGTTCCCAGTTGCAGTGGCTTAGGACAGTATTTAGGTATCGTGGGGTAAGGTTACGGTCATCTCATACAAATTTGTAGACTACTGGTTTGGGGTGATTGGAGTGTTTCTGGAGTAGGAAGGTGTGAAGATGATCACTTAAGTCATCTGGGAGACAGCCTACTGTATAGTTTTGTTTGGGATAGTTGGTAAGTGTCTAGTCCAGTATGGATTTCTCTCTCTGTTTTCTCATCTATTCTAGTTGGTTCTTTAATTAGTTGAGAGAACCCATATAGATTGATATGAGTAGAGGGGCTGCTGGAGTTACAGGCTGTCCAGTCAGTGTTAAGGTCTCCTAGTAGGATTGTTTCCTGAGGTAGATTGTCCTTTGTCCAGTGTAGGATGTCTTCTATTATGAGCGAGTTGTTGCCTGGAGGTATGTAGCAGCATATTATATTGATCTTCTTGATGTTTCTTATGGATAGGACAGAAAATAGGACTTCAGCATTTTGAAAAGTGGGTGGTGTGGTGTGCAGGAGCTGGAGGTTAAGGGTGTTTTTAAAGAGAATGGCTACTCCTCCTCCTTTCCTGTTTGTTCTATCAGATCTAAGTGTATTATACCCTGGGGGAAGAAAGTCTTCATCTTGGATACTGGGTTTAAGCCAGGTTTCTGTAATGGCGAGTATATCAGGGATGCAGTGGGCTATGAATGCATGTAGGTCTGTTAGCTTGTTGGTAATACTTCTTATGTTGAGATTTAGGATTAGCAGGTCAGATGTTTGTCTAGCTGTGAGGGGACTTGGATTTGGGTGAATGTCACCAGAGGTTAGCAGAGTCTGTAGGAGTGTCAGTATGTTTTTTTAATATTAATTGTTTGTGAGCTTGGTCTATGAGAGGTTTTCTTAGTGTGGTGAAATGGTGTAATTTTTGTAAGTGAGTAATATGCAGTTGTAAGATTTATGATTGTAGGGCAGATGTAGAAGTCTGAGTGGGTTTGAGAGGGTGGGCTAGAGTGGGTAGTGTGATAATAGTTGTGCAGCGGTAGGTCTGTTTGTAAGGAAGTTAGGAATTTAAGCGATATTAGAGCTAGTGATAGGGATGTGAGTGTGGGTAACATGATACTACTTTGAGTGAGAAGTACAACTAGGATTCCTGGTTGGTTCTGTGTGAGGGTAGAGTTGTGTTGTCTGGTAATGTGTTTTGGGAGTGGGATCAGTTGTGGGATATAATTGGATTGGGGGTGGGGGGAGGTAGGATGAGTGGGATGGGCTAGTTGTTTGGGAATTAGGGGTTGGACTACTGGTCAGGTGATTAGGGGTTAGAATAAAAGTAGAAGTAGTGGGGGCGGGTGAGAATAGGGGGCAGGGAGGGGAGCGGAGCAAGCCCGAGTGCAGCGAGGGCAAGCGAAGCGGACTAACACTGACTCCAAGTGTTTCAAGTGATATATTACTGTGCTGCTAAATTAATAACTGATAAAGTTGTACCACAAGAACACAATGTAGCGAGGTAAAGGAAGGGGAGAAACTGAATACCATCATGGAAGTATTGAATAGAGAAAACTATAAAGCAATTAAGATGAGAAGTGTCACTGTTAGAAGATTATAGAAGAGGGAATAGATCAACAAAAATACTAAGAAAGACAGATGTGATGAAAACAATGCACAGTATTAGAACAGATTAGGATCTATAATGCACTATTGCAAATGACAAACTAAAAAAATTTCAGCGCAGGCAGAAAAACTTAGATACATAGATAAATATAAAGGAAAAGTACAAAATAAGCAATTTATTGAAGACCCAAAAAAGTTTATAGAGAATTAAGAAATAAGGTAAAAGGAATTAAAAGACTGCCAAAAAAAGAGGAAATAGATACATTTTGGAGAAGTATCTATAAAGATCCTGTAAGGCGCTAAATGAATAGGAGAAGTAAAACAAAGAGTAAGAAGTTTAAAGGTGCAGGATATGAAATGGGATGAGGTAACAGCCAGAGAGAGTGAAACAAAGTTAAGAAAATGGTTCAATTGTAAAACCCCACGCCCAGATACAGTACCTAACTTTTGGTCAAAAGTATTAACATCTTTGCACAAAGATTTAGCCATGAGTAAGAACTATTTATATGCACACCACAAACAGACACCAACCTGGCTAACAACAGGTAAAACAGTGCTCCTACTTAAGAGTGAACCTGCAAGCTACCCTAAAAATTATATACCAATAACTTGCCTTCCGACGATGTATAAACTATACACAAGAATTGATGGTGACACAGTTTATAGTCATTTAGAAGAAAACTCAATTATGGCAGTAGAACAAAAGGGCAATAAAAGAAAGTCATATGGAACAAAGGATCATTTGTTGTTAATGTCATACTGGAGAACTATAAACAGGGGAAGAATTTAAATGTGGCATGAATTGACTATAAAAAAGCATTTGATAGTATCCCACATTCATGGACAAAAGAGTGCTTAAGACTGTATAAGATACACCCTACACTGATCAACTACATTACAGTGTCCATGAAACAGTGGCAGACCACTCTGCAATTAAGCCATGATAAAGGACAGATTATTATCCCAGGTTTAAAAATTCAAAGTGGGATATTCTGGAATGACTGTCTGTCACCGTTGCTATTCTGCCTTGCCATTAACCCATTAAGCTGTTTACTTAACAGCTTAGGCCATGACTACAATTTGGCTCCTAAAAAACAACAAAGTGTAAGGACTTCACATCTTCTCTTTGTCGATGATTTAAAACTGTAAAGCTCATCAGATGAGGAACTGAAAGCACAGCTGCAGGTTGTCAAAACTTTTTCAGATGATATAAGAATGTCATTTGGTCTTCATAAGTGTGCAAAAGCAACATTTAAAGCAGGAAAACTGCAGCACCAGGAAAACATCAGCTTGGGACAAGAATGTGATATAAAAAAACTTGAGCAAGAGGGAGTGTATAAATATTTGGGAATTGATGAAGGATAGTAATAAAACATGAACAAATGCAAATAAAACTTAGTAAGGAATACTTTAGAATACTTAAATTAATTCTGAAAACAGCATTGACATCTAGGAACAAAATCAAAGCTATAAACCAAGTTGCTCTTCCTATCTAACTTAGAGTTTTAGAGTGATTGACTGGCTCCAAAATGTGTTGGATAGATTAGATAGGAAAACAAGAAGGGTGCTTCATGCTCACTAAATGATTTATAAAAATCAGTGTATACCAAGGTTATATATTTCCCATTCCAAAGGAGGGATGGGCCTCCTTGAAACTGATTACATGTATAGGTTTGCAATCATGGGACTCCACACATATCTGGTGAACTCACAAGACCCAAACATAGTGAAAGTTTTGAAACATGAGGAGAATAAATCGAAAATGACTTCTCTGCTTAATCTAGCAGAAGCATATCAGTGTCAAGCAGGAATGGAAATCAAACCAGAAGTAGATAAAAATCAGGCAGCAACTGAATGTGCCAAAAAAGAAAACAAAGACTATAAGGTGAAGGACCAGAAGAGAAGGCAAGAAATGTGGAAAAAGCATAAATATAGTTGCAAGTATAGAAAACTTCTGGAAGAACCTCATGTTGATCAGAAATGAATGCAGGAATGGTTAAGGAGCAGCAAATTTAAACCAAGAGATGAAAGGTTAATATTGGCAGCCCAAGACAGTGGGCTATGTGTACGCTGGTTTACAAAGTCCATTGAACATTTGGGAGAAACAGACAAATGTGTGGTGCAGCAGTTAGCATTGTCGCCTCACAGCAAGAGGTTCTCTGGTTCGATCCTCGGCTAGGGTGCCTTCTGTTCGGAGTCTCCATGTCCTCACTGTGGTCACGTGGGTTTCCTCCGGGTGCTCCGGTTTCCTCCCACATCCCAAAGACATGCTGTAGGTGGATTGGACACTCTAAAATTGGCCCTAGGTGTGAGTGCGTGTGTGTGCCTTCTGTGGAAGGTTGGGTGCTGGGCTGGCAACTCGACACTGTAAAACTCCACTGCCAATCATGAGTGGACAAGGTGTTCCGCTGTGGCGACCCCTAATCGGGAAAAGCCGAAAGAAGAAGAAGAAGAAGACAAATGTAGGTTTTGTAAAACCGAATTGGAAACAGTTACACACCTATTTGCTGGTTGTGACATACTAATGGCAGAAGGACTGTATACTGAAAGGCATAATAATGTAGCAAGACTGTTGCACTGGGGATTGTGCAAACATTATGGTATTGAAGTGACTGAAAAACACTGGAAACATGAAACACAAAACATCATAGAAAATTAAGAAGTTTATATCACATGGGATCATCCATTACGAACAGTTCAAAAGATATATGCTAGAAAACCAGATATAGTGGTCCAAGAAAAGAAGACAAAAGTAGCATTGATCATTGAAATCACTGCACCCAGTGACTACAGTATCTTGCGTACCGAGAGAAACCAAAGTCATAAAATATCAGGATCTGCAGGTAGAAACAAGAGCAATGTGGAAGAAAGACACCCAGACAATTCCAATAGTAGTAGGAGCAATGGGTCTTAGAAGACAGACTCTACAATTGTAGATAGATATGTTATCAATTCATGTAACCCCGTACGACTTGCAGAAGATATCATTACTGGGCACATTGCAGGTGCTGCGAAGAGCACTTCTGGCTGACATCAAAGAGTGAAACAATACTAATTTCATAAACTTTAACTTTACTTTGACTTAGGAATGGATAGGAATGGGGTCCATTCCTGTCATGGTATTAGAAATCCAAAAGACTTGGAGAAATTAAAAAAACTGGGAATCAACCCATATGTCACTAGATGGGTAGCCAGCTGGCTCGCAGACATAATTCATGCAGTCAAAGTTGGGGCTTCCACCTCTTTCAGCAGTTACCAGTGGTATACCATAAGGATCTGTGCTGGGCCCCCTACTGTTTGGAATCCTTTTCTCAGAAGTCTGGGTTAAAATAGATGGCCTGTGGCTTACCACGTTCGTTGATGACTGCAGACTGGGTGCAATCACTGAGTCCCTAAATGATGCTGACATACTATAAAAAGGGCTTACACAAACAAATGATTGGTGCCAACGCCACAGACAAACTAAATGCAAATAAAATGCATTATTATCCCTTTCAGCAAAGGGGAAGTCTCTGCAAATTACAGTATTAACAGTAACCCTTTAGCTCAAAACCTGTGGTAAAAGATTTGGGAACACAGGTTGATAGCAACCTTATCTTCGATTGCCATGTATCCAGAGTGGTAAGGAAGACCTTCTGTGTCGCACATCTCATAAGTAAGGGCATTGCATCCAGAGCTAAGTGTGTTATAACTCCCCTGTACTCATCCCTCATCAGATCACTAATAGAGTCAACGGTTCCTTCTGTATGTATCTCACCAGGCTTCTGCAGAAGCTGGAGAGATCTCAGAGGTTTCACACCAAGAAAATTCAGGCCCTTCAACACATGACCTACATGGACAGACTGAAGGCCCTGTCACTGTACTCTGTATCTCATAGGTTGCTGAGAGGTGACTTCTGTCTGACCTACAGAGCAGACTTGTACCCCAAATGGAAATGTTGCATATATGCAAGTCAAAAGGGATAAGATTCGCTCACTCTAGGGATCTTAACCTAGCCTGCAGCATTAACAGGACATGCTGGAGAGACAGATATGTCTCCCAGAGATCACCCCTCCAATGGAACAAAATCCCAGCTCAAGTTAAACAGAGCTCCTCAATGACCCTATTTAAGCATAACTTTGAAAACTGGATGGGCGACCATAAATTTACCCTGGGGGTGTCATCTATGTCCCTCTTGGATAAGGGCAGTTGGTGCTGATCATAGACTCATGCTGCAAATAAAGACCATACAACTTGGTCAATAAGGGAACAATGGTATAACGTGGCTAGGCTTATAAAGGCCCTAGAACCAATAGCCCAGTAAGTGCCTATGAACCTATAAACCTATATTGAGTCACATCAGTCCTGAGCTCATCCCAGTGATATGGCAGAAAGCCAGAAATTTGATTAGGAACACATCTGGCCATCCTTGGAAATATCTGGGCAGTTGAGAGGTATGAATTTGAAGTATATTGTCCAAAATCAGTACATGACAGAGTATCCACAGTGCAGAATATTGTGATATCCCATTCCTGGCATTCTGTTCTGAAGCTGTGTAAATCATCTGTAATGGGACCTGGACTACAATGTAAAATGAACACACAGGAAAAGTCTGTGTATTGAATAGGGGCAAACACATGAATTGTAGGAATGAACACAAGGGAATGAGGGCGGGTGAAACTACCTAATGTACAACAGATGAGGCATATCAATGAAAGATGGTTGTAGCAGCAACAACAATCACATATCTATATGGTACAGTAGGGACTGTACAGTAAAAATGTGTTTTATGTTACTGTCACACAAGGTGACATAACAATGGGGAGGATGTCTGTGTGAGATAAGCATCCTTGCATGAATAATGTATTGGATGTCTATCAGGGATCTGACATACAACTGGGATAAGGTGCATATTGTGAAGCAGTGCAAACTGATATGCCTGCATATGAGTGTACTCTCAGCAGCAAGGTGGGAAAATGGTAAAGGCTCATGGAAAACATTACAAGAACCAACCACAATCATGGACAATATCAGAATAATACCATCCGTAATCTCATTCCTCTGACATAACATATGTGATTTAGAGTGATAAGAGATGAGTCTGCACACGCACACTTGAACAATTATTATGATGCAGCCATACTCTATGATGGTAACCACGCATACTGTCCTGGCACTGTAAAATCTGCTGGAGGTGTTAGGAGGGACATTGCTATACATGTATGCGATAGTATGACTGGTGGGCATGGCATATACACACAGACACACACACACACACACACATATCTATCTATATAGATATATATATATATATATATATATATATATATATATATATATATATATATATTGTAAAACACCTATGTATGTAGTGTGTACATAAGCTGAACAGGTAGTACATGTGCATCTGGTGTAACAACTTGATTGGTGTTCCGCACCATCAGACAGTCATGTATATTCCACAGAAAGAATACCTAGGCATGGGCCAATAAGCTGTGTGACAGTGTACTGTAGAAAAGGTGGTACACTTCAGTTACATTTCACTGGAAAATGTGTAGAGAGGTACATGAAGAAGGGTATATTGTGCACAGTTATTGGTGTGATGAAGGCTGGGAACCATGAAGGCATTATGGCCTCTGATGTGGATGGCCTTCACATACCCGGTACTTGTGTTACATTCAGGGGAGTAGTCAGCACTGTGACTACATGCTGGTGAACATTCCACTTACCATGTACCCCAGGACATGGTTCACATACCTATTGGTCTGATTATAGGATGTGATGTCTACATTATACTTGGGTTTTGTGTTTGGCTTCCTGACTTAACAAATCCCCCCATGTTTAATTGTCACTGCGGGTGTTGTCATGGCTTTGGCAGCAATATTTGGTATGTGTTGATACTGTCTGTATTATACTGATATCACAGTTTGAGTCAATGGTTGCCCACAATCTGTAGGCCTTCAGGCAGCTGTTTGGACCCAGGATATGTATGTCATCTGTGATATCCATCTCTTAAATAATGGACAGGAAAGGGTTTAGCAGACACCCTTGATGCACTGACCTGATCACTGGACCTGAGTTATATGTCATGTCACACATTTCAACATAGTGAGATGCCACATATTTCATACACTGGTCTAACCATTTGGTGATATAGCTGTTTATGGCTACATATGACAGTGTTGATTGAATACCTCAGTGTGGATTTGTGCCAAATGCCTTGACCTGGTCAAGGTCCACAGGATGATACTGTTGTCATCATGCATGCCCTCAATGACCTCTTTGAGGACATATATCAGATGTAACAGACATGAATTAGCATTAACTACTCATGGATCTGTTGAGCACAGCTGGAATATTACAGTCTCCATTTAGAAGAGGTTCACAATGACATGTTGGTCAACGACACAGATAAGGAGAGTCAGGATATCTTTACATATGCATGCATCAGATGCTGTCCCCCCGACTCAGATGGATGCATGCTGATGTACACCCTTCTATGGGAACATAGCCTGTGTGCTGAAGTGCAGATTCAACCGTATCAGGAAGGTGTATGTCCTAAGGCACACCGTAGCCCAGTGATTGCATGTGATAGGCCTGGATAAGGTAAGACAGTGCATACTGCCTATCGTGATTTGGCCTAGGGATTTGACACAATTCCTGATGCAATTATCATTTATAAATCATCCCAGGTGGGGATTAATATCTATGGCACTAGATGGGTAACCAATAAGCTTACCGACGAAACACAAACTGTAAAAGCTGGTGAATCACTCTGAACCAGTAGAGCAGGAGGAAGGTTTGATAGACCTAGACACTTATAACTTTTTAAGGATGGCTAAGGCTATTGTACCATCTATATTTAGAATTCCTAAGGTGCAAAAAAATGCAAGGGATCTACCATTGAGGCCCATAGTGGAAGGAAATTGGTCTAAGGCACATCCTATAGCTAAATACATAGACTTAAAATTAAAATCAGTGTGGACAGAAAAAGAGAGACTTTTAAAGGATTTGTCAGATTTTCTAAAAGTGGTAGATAAGAAATATTATAAGAAAAACATTATTTTTGCTACTATAGATATTGTAAATCTATTTTCAGTCACACTTCATGATGTAGGCTTAGAATGGTTTGAAGAGGATATGATAGAAAATGGTAGATATAATTTTAGACACTTTAGAGTATTGAACGAGATCCCAATGGCAAGGCTGAAGTAAAGTCCTTTAATAAAACCACACAGTAACAGGTATAAAACAGGTAAGTGCTTTTGCATAAAGTGCTTCTTCAGACAACATTTCAGATAACACAACCACATTATATACAATTTAAAACTGACAATTAGCCTATCAAATAAAGGCAATAATTATCTAGGCAAATCCTTGGACTTCAGCACTGGTTTTAAAGAAACCTTGCCATTTAATCCAGGTTTCTCGTCAGCCAAAAGTTTTAAAATCTAATGTAACGGTCTCTCCTCAGTAAAATTCCTGAGGTCCCCCCCCCCCCCCGTGAGTCCTCTGATATAACTTCTACTACTTTGAATGCAAAACTATGTGTAGAGCTAGACACTAATGCATGTTTTGCCAAGGCATTAGTAGAATCACCTTTGCTAATTGCATAAATGTGTTCCCTGATCCTTTCATAGAACATCCTATTGGTCTTACTCAGATAAAAACTAGTGCATTCTTTGCAAGTGGCAAGGTAAACCAAGTTCTTAGTTCTACAATCCGCAGTAACTCTAAAAGAAAAAAATCTGTTTAGAGACTGGATGTTTAAATTCATGTGATGTATCTATGCGACTGCAAAACTTACAATGCCCACAGGGGTGAGTCCCCATGGGGGCCTGTCTAGTAACTATGGCCTTACTATGATCCTTATAACACAGACATCACTTTAAAAACTTTTTATTTTTGTAACTAAATGTGGGTCTTTTGCCCACTAGATCTTTTATATGATCAGCTGAGGTCAGGATACCCCAGTTAGAAAAAAATGACATCTTTCATATGTCTAATGTCACTAGCATAGGAAAGAGTCAGAGAAGTCTGCCTCCTACTAGACACAGGGGGTCCTGCAACATGTCTATCTTCTGAGAAGTATGGTACAGCTCTATCTCTCCTAAGTACCTTGATGTCTCTAGTCATCCCCTCTACTTCTTTATGACTGTAACCCCTCTCCAAAAAATCATTGGAGAGTGTCTCTAGGTCACCCAAGAACCCTTCATCTGTGTTGTTTAACTGTGATATCCTCATACCCTGACATCGCAAAATATTGCTGTAAACATGCAATGGACGCATGCTACTGTGCTGCAATACTGCATACTTCCTTCATGGTTTCCTGTAAAGCCTGGTTACCAGGTTACCCAACGCATTTTTAATAATCTTCACATCTAAAAATGTCACCTCATTAACTGATGTAAAAGATGTGAACCTTAAAAACGAGGTAGTCTTCTTCTTCTTCTTCTTCTTTTGGCTGCTCCCGTTAGGGGTTGCCACAGCAGATCAACTGTTTCCATTTCTTCCTGTCCTCTGCATCTTGCTCTGTCACACCAACCACCTGCATGTCCTCACTCACCATATCCATAAACCTTATCTTAGGCCTTCCTCTTTTCCTGTTACCTGGCAGCTTCATCCTTAGCATCTTTTTCCCAATATACTCTGCATCCTTCCTCAGCACATGTCCAAACCAATGTAATCTTGCCTCTCTGGCTTTGTCTCCAAACCTTCCAACCTGGGCTGACCCTCTAATATACTTATTTCTAATCCTGTCCATCCTTGTCACACCCAGTGCAAATCTTAGCATCTTCAACTCTGCCAAGTCAAGCTCTGACTTCTGCCTTTTTGTCAATGCCACTGTCTCCAACCCATATAACATAGCTGGTCTCACTACCCTCTTGTAGACCTTCCCTTTCGCTCTTACTGGTACTCGTCTATCACAAATCACTCCTGACACTCTTCTCCACCCACTCCATCTGCCTGTACTCTCTTCTTCACCTCTCTTCCACACTCACAATTACTCTGAACTGTTGATCCCAAGTATTTAAACTCATCCACCTTCGCCACCTCTACTCCCTGCATCCTCACCATTCCTCTATCCTCCCTCTCATCCACAGACATATATTCAAAGATTCAAAACTAGGGACTCATGGCACGACTCACCCCTGTGGGCATTGTAAGTTTTGCAGTCACATAGAAATATCTCATGAATTTAAACATCCAGCCTCTAAACAGATTTTTTTCTTTTAGAGTTACTGCGGATTGTAGAACTAAGAACTTGGTTTACTTTGCCACTTGCAAAGACTGCACTATTTTTTATCTGGGTAAGACCAATAGGATGTTCTATGAAAGGATCAGGGAACACATTTATGCAATTAGGAAAGGTGATTCCACTAATGCCTTGGCAAAACATGCATTAGAGTCTGGCTCTACACATAGTTTTGGTTTCAAAGTAGTAGAAGTTATAGCAGAGGACTCACGGGGGGGGGGGGGGGTGACCTCAGGAATTTTACTGAGGAGAGAGAGTTACATTGGATTTTAAAACTTTTGGCTGACAAGAAACCTGGATTAAATGGCAAGGTTTCTTTAAAACCTGTGCTAAAGTCCAAGGATTTGCCTAGATAATTATTGCCTTTATTTGATAGGCTAATTGTCAGTTTTAAATTGTATATAATGTGGTTGTGTTATCTGAAATGTTTGTCTGAATAAGCACTTTGTGCGAAAGCACTTACCTGTTTTATACCTGTTACTGTGTGGTTTTATTAAAGGACTTTACTTCAGCCTTGCCACTGAGATCTCATTCATTTTTTGCTACTTTGTTCCTTTGTCTGTGAAGGCTTCCCAGTCAAGCTCATTGGAGGTTTGTTTTTACTTTTTGAACTTTAGAGTATTACTTGAACTAATGGAAATAGTGATCAACAATTACATTCATTCTGAAGGGGAGTTTTTTCAAACAAATAAGGGGGGTAACAATGAAAGCATGCTATGCTCCATGTTATGTGAATATTATACTATACATATGGGAGAAACAGTTTTTTTTTAGCTCCCCTTATGCTAGTTGTTGGAGCATGTATAAAAGATACCTGGGTGATATCTATTTATTTTAGAATTATACAGAAGAGAAGTTAAGAGAATTTTTACACTATATAGGCACTACTATTGATTAGGGTTAATTACTTAGATGTTATAATGCATGTACAGGAAGATTTAGAGCAATTTAGGTCCATGGTATATTTAAATAATACTTTCTCAAATTCTTATTTATTTTTTACTAGTGCACACCTATACAAACTGAAGAGAAGTGTTCTCAAGTGTCAATTCATAAGAGCATCAAGATGACCTTGGAGGAGGAGATTTTAAACAGGAATGCTGAAAATTAAAGGAAATGCTTTTAGAAAAGACATACCCAATAAAGCTTATAGAGGAGGTAATAAAGGAAGATAAAGAAGGTAGAAGTGATCAATATTACCCAATATTGGGTAAGAAGGATGTTAAGTTAAAATTTAAGATATTAAATGATGGTAATTGTAAACAGAAGACTGGAGAAGAAAGCTCAGGTTATGAGGGGGCATTTATTATGAATTACAGCGGGTACGCTAATCCCATAAAGAATATAATAATTAAAAATTGGAAGCTTATTGCCAGTTTTTCGGTCTTAGAGGGTATGTTCACTGAACCCATTAAATTTATCTATAGGAAAAGTTTTAATATTAAGAACATTTTGGAAATTGATTACCGAAGAGGTAATGAGTGTAGGACAAAAAGGAAAGTGACTTTTAAATGTGGAATGTGTGCCCAATGTGTTTATATTAGTAATAAGGGTAGTATATAAATATATATATATATATATATATATATATATATATATATATATATACACACACTCAGTAGAAATAGGTACATAGAGGCAAAGAGTTATGGCAATTGTAATAGTAAAGTAGCAATATATTTGGCTTCTTGTAAGCAATGTATGGCTTTCTATGTATGAAAAACTGAAAGGGCATTGAAACAAAGCATCTATGAGTATTGCTATGACATTAAAAAGAAAGATTTGATAGTGTAGTAAAGATATTTTTAGAACATAATTCAATAGTTTATTTTTAATTGAATAACTGTAGCTTAATTGATGGATAGGATACAATATAAATAGGAGGGACTGAGTGCAGTGTTTTTTTCTGAAGTCCTTGGATAAGGATGAAAAACACGGTGAATCAGGCATTTAATGTTTTCTGCTTTTTTCTGGTGGTATAATAAACTTGATTTGTGGATTCCTGAGTTGGTTATTCTTGTCATCTTGCACCTCTACAGTGTCTGCTTGCTTGATTTTTGAGTTGGTGTAGATCTCCTTTGCTTTCAGACAGTGGATTCCACTGAGTGGTTTTGGTGTACTGGTAGAGCTGTTTCCATTGGCAAGACTCAGGGATCTGTGCTTTGCCCTTCCCTATTTGGACTCTATTCCTCGGCAGTTCAGGCTAAAGTATATGGCCTTTGGCTTACCAAGTTTGCTGATTCTTGCATGTTGGGTGCAATCACTGAGCCTACTACTGATGATAACATGGTACTGGAAGAGGTAACACAAACAAATGATTGGTGACAAAGGCACACTATCTACAAATAAATGCAGAAATGTGTCTTTTTTATGTTGTCTATCTGAAAATTAGAATTCCATGTTAATCACAGCATGGACAACAGTCCTGCTATGCTGAAATCCTGTGATGTAAATACTGGGAATACATGTAGATAGATCTCTGAACTTTGACCACTGAGTGTCCACACTGGTATTAGAAGCCTATGTTTTGCATATCATAAGTCATGCCATCATATTCAGATCTTAGGATTGTATGACAGCATTGTACTTAAACCTGATCAGAACACTAATAGAGTATAATGCTCGCTTTTGCATGTACTTCACCAGACACATGCAGCAGCGGGAGAGACCACAGGGCTTTCTCATCAAAAAACACAGGGCCTACAAACCATGCCATGATGCATGTGGACAGATTAAAAGCCATGTCACTGTAATATGACTCACATTGGATGAGGTGACATCTACCTGGCCTCCAGGCTAGTCCCTGCCCGTGCCCTAGTGGGGGTACTGCATATCCACAAACCTGATATAGCTGATGCCATCAGCTGTGTCTGTTGAGGACAGTATGCTAATAACACTGTCCTGCATGCTGATGTAAAATGCTCTCTGTAATGTCAAACAAGAGCACACACACACACACACACACACACACACACACACACACACACACACACACACACACACACACACACACACACATGCACACATGCACACAGATGACTGCAGTGAGAATAAAACTCCTATCTAAGTATGCAAACTACAAAACTCAGTACCTTAAGCAAGCACCATAGCACAAGACAAAATGGTAATAGTGTCAGACATGCTGGTGTAAAATGCTCTGTGTAATGTCAAGCAAGAGCACTCACATATACCCAGTTTACTACAGTGAGTATAGAACCCCTACCTGTCTAAGTACACAGACTACAGAACTCAGTACTTTATGCAACCACCATGGCACAAGTCCAATTTGGAGTGTCTCAGATAACACTTTATAGCTGATGACATCAGCAGCATCCGTTGAGAACAATATGGTAATAACTGTGTTGCACATGCTGGTGTAAAATACTCTCTGTAATGTCAAGAAAGAGCACACAACACACACACACACACACACACACACACACACACACACACACACACACACACACACACACACACATACACACACACATGCACACAGTTGACTGCAGTGAGAATAAAACTCCTATCTAAGTATGCAAACTACAAAACTCAGTACTTTAAGCAAGCACCACAGCACAAGACAAAATGGTAATAGTGTCAGATATGATGGTGTAAAATGCTCTGTGTAATGTCAAGCAAGAGCACTCACATATACCCAGTTTACTACAGTGAGTACAGAACCCCTACCTGTCTAAGTACACAGACTACAGAACTCAGTACTTTATGCAACCACCATGGCACAAGTCCAATTTGGAGTGTCTCAGATAACACTTTATAGCTGATGACATCAGCATCATCCATTGAGAACAATATGGTAATAACTGTGTTGCACATGCTGGTGTAAAATACTCTCTGTAATGTCAAGCAAGAGCACACAACACACACACACACACACACACACACACACACACACACACTTGACTGCAGTGAGAATAGAACCCCTACCTAAGTACACAGACTACAGAACTCAGTACTTTACACAAGTTCCATGGAACAAGTCCAGCCTTGAGTGTCTCAGACAACACTTTATAGCTGATGACATTAGCAGTGTCTGTTGAGGCCAGTATGGTAATAGTGTCTCCGATGCTGGTGTAAAATGCTCTCAGTAATGTCAAGCAAGTGCACACACACACACACACACACACACACACACACACACACACACACACACACACACACACACACACATGTGCACACACACACACACACACACACACACACACACACACACACACACACACACACACACACACACACAGTTGACTACAGTGAGAATAAAACTCCTATCTATCTAAGTATGCAAACTACAAAACTCAGTACTTTAAGCAAGCACCACAGCACAAGACAATATGGTAATAGTGTCAGACATGCTGGTGTAAAATGCTCTGTGTAATGTCAAGCAAGAGCACTCACATATACCCAGGTTACTACAGTGAGTATAGAACCCCTACCTGTCTAAGTACACACACTACAGAACTCAGTACTTTATGCAACCACCATGGCACAAGTCCAAGTTGGAGTGTCTCAGATAACACTTTATAGCTGATGACATCAGCAGCATCCATTGAGAACAATGTGGTAATAACTGTGTTGCACTTGCTGGTGTAAAATACTCTCTGTAATGTCAAGCAAGAGCACACAACACACACACACACACACACACACACACACACACACACACACACACACACACACACACACACTTGACTTTAGTGAGACTAGAACCCCTACCTAAGTACACAGATTACAGAACTCAGTACTTTACGCAAGTGCTGCGGAACAAGTCCAACCTCGAGTGTCTCAGCCAACACTTTATAGCTGATGACATCAGCAGTGTCTGTTGAGGGCAGTATGGTAATAGTGTCTCTGATGCTGGTGTAAAATGCTCTCAGTAATGTCAAGCGTGTGTGCACACACACACACGCACACACACATTTGACTGCAGTGAGAATAGAACCCCTACCTAAGTACACAGACTACAGAACACACTACTTTACACAAGTGCCATGACACAAGTATGATTTTTACAAGAGTGCAGGTCGACTTATAGTAGATGACATCAGCAGGCCATGTGGGAGACAAGAGGTTGGGAGGCCTGCATAGGTTCATAGCTTCATAGGTTCATAGTAGGGTACTAATCTAATGGCCTTAAGTTGTTTACAAGCCTAGCTGTATAAAAACACAAGTGCCCTTACTGAGCATAGTTAGATGGTCATTGTTAGCAGAGCAATTTTGTGAGCACCACCACCTGGCCCTGTCCATGAGAGACATAGATTCCACTCCAGAGGTGACTTTACAATCACCCATCCTTTTTTCAAGTGTGCACTTGAGCAGGTTATTGAGGAGCACTGTTTCACATGCAGTGGGAGCCTATTACAGAGGAGTGCCAATTGCTAGGGGATATATCTGTGTCCCTAGCATGCTCTTTTTATGTCACAGGCTAGTTTGAGAACCATGGAGCAAGTTATTCTTGTTCCATTTGATTTGCAGTTGTCCATCATTTCCAGTAGGGCAGGGTCTGAGATTGCTGTGCAAGTCAGGCATAGGTTACCTGTCAGCAACCTGCATGATACTGAGCCCAGTGACAGGTCTTTCAGTCTTTCCCTATATGTCATGTTTGGAGGCTCTGGATTCTCCTAGTGACTAACCTCTTTGTCCA
Source organism: Protopterus annectens (assembly GCF_019279795.1). Taxonomy (NCBI): domain Eukaryota; kingdom Metazoa; phylum Chordata; order Ceratodontiformes; family Protopteridae; genus Protopterus; species Protopterus annectens. Next base: position 1,850,579,923 of record NC_056739.1, on the reverse strand, counting down.
CTCCAATTGCTGCAGGTGTCTGGTGAGGTACAGAGAGCAGGGAGCATTGTACTCAGTGGTCTGATAAGGGTACAGTAAAGAGTGCTATGACCTCCCTGGTCTAGGATGTGATGTCCATATGTATGAGGTGCACAATGCAGAATGTGTGTCTCACCACTATGGATACCTAGTGATGAAAGTATAGATTACTATCAACATGTGTTCCCAAGTCTCATAACACTGTGCTTGAGCTTAGAGGGGCACTGTGTGTACCATAATTAGCAGGGGTGCTTCATTGCCAAAGGGGACAATGAGGCACTGCTTGCTTTAAGGTTCAGTCTGTGAGTTCAGCACCAAACATTTGTCTGTGTCAATCCCTTCTGTAATATGTTAACATCACTGGGGGACTCTACATGATTCCATCCATTTAACAGTCATCTGCAAACTTGGTAATCCATGGGCCATCTACTGTTGCCTGTACTTGTAGTTTCCAAACAGTTGAGGACCCAGAACAGATCCTTGTGGTATTCCAGTGGTATGCAGGCTAGTGGTGGAGGTGCATTCTCCAACTTTGAGAGTGTGTTCTGTCAGTGAGCCAGTTGGCTATCCATCTAGTACTGTATAACCTAATTCCCAGATGGGAGATCTTCACAATGAGACATGAATGGGGGATAGTGTCAAATGCCTTGGATAACTTGACATAGGTATTATATCCTGTTATCCCTCATCCAGGTCTTTGGGGTCAGTGTCAAAGAAGACTACAAGCTTCAATAAGCAAGATGTACCCTTGGCAAAAAAAGAATGGGTTGGTTCAAGTGTGTTGAAGGTCACCTGTGTTCCTGTGGATAAGGTCCATGGTGATTCCTTACCTAGCCTTGCAGTTAAGGCTTTTTAGGTATATGGGTCAATAGTTTATTTATTTATTAACATTTGTTTACTGAGAAAGTCTGACTTGGAACAAAACCAATTCAATTTCAGCGGAGGCCTGGGGAGAAATGCTCCAGATGTATGTCTTTGTAATGTGGAAGGAAACCGGAGCATCCAGAGGAAACCCACATGAATGGAGGGAGGACATGCAGACTCCACACAGAAGGCACTCTAGCCAAGAATCACACCGGAGTACCTCTTGCTGTGAGGTGACACTACTGTTGCATCACTGTGCCGTCCAATAGTTGTAATTCTGCATGTTACCAGACTGGTGTGCTTTGCATATCACACATTTGATATTGCTTTCTGTAGTGTAGGTGAAGTATTGAGACACCAGGGTTCCATTGGTTGGGGGAAGGGTGGCAACACATGACTGTATTGTGAATCTGTGACATATTGTTAGATAGGGCCTTCAGTTTGTAATGTTTCTACATTTAATTTCATGTCATAAGGAAATAGACAGTAAACAGCAGTAATACATACTATTTACTTATCCATAGTGCATGGAGCAGTGGGTTTGTGCAACGGTTGGCAAAGTGTATACGCATGCAAAATGCACGCTTGTGTGTAGCTAATCAGTGTTTCATATAGAACCACAGTGCTAAAATCTGAAAGTTAATATTGAGCCTATGCAACACACCTGCTGCTTAACTGATTCTGTGACAGCACATGTTAATGCATTGATACATTGAATTAAGTCCTCACCCACTGGACTGTCATCACTGTCACCTCAGTCCACAGGTGGCTGGCATACTTGATGTCTCCTCTTTCTCCTTCTCTTAGTACACAACATGATGGAGAGAAGCCTCTCCAACTGGAGTAGGCATGCACCAATGGTGCAGTGCACCAACCCTGGCAAATTGTTGCAGGTGATGAAATCACCACCTCTGCCACTGCTTCCGGAGGATACCACTGTGCCAGCTTCCAGGGCAGGACTACCTGAGGGTGCAGGTAGTGCAAGGGTAGCAGAGGCAGTGCTGCCAGGCTGGCTCCCAGATGTGCTGGGCATTGGTGCTGCAGCTGGTGGAACTGGAGCAGCCTGATCCAGTGGGGATGGTCTACCGCTCTGTGCTGTGGAGCACTTAGCGATGTGGTACACATGGATGACATGGACACATTTTGATGACACATAATAAAAATTAAAAAAAAATAAATAAATAAAATAAAGTAAAAATAAAGTAAATAAATATTTTTAATAATAAAATAAAATAAAAATGTATAAAATAAAAATAAAAGAAAAAAATATTTTTACAAATAAAAGAAAAAAGAACATAAAAAAGAGAGATATGGGTTGGGGCGAGAGAAAAAAGACATAAGATTAGTTAGTACCATCATATGTGGCATATAATGCATTAATACAATTATGCAACTCTTATCTTAAATTTTACATTGAAGTCTACCTCTAAACAGATACACACTATAATACACATTGCTGCAAGTAATCTTTGAAATGTGCGATATCGCACATATGCACGTTCCAGTTATACAGATTACAATTTACAGCAGGGCATTTGTGCCACTGGTATAGAGGTTTTAATTTAATGTAAATATTATTGATGAAATAACAGTTTGGTATAGTTGTGAATTGTGGTATTTTAACCCAGAACTTCTGACTAAAGTCTAATATTGGACTCATGCAATCGGTTTGTGCAGCAGACTAATGCATGCATACTTGCATTTACAGTTGGGATATGCATGCCCAATATGATACAATTCTATAAAATACCAAAAAAGCTATCTTTACCTTTTTATGCTACAATAACAGATCTCTTCTGCTGCATACATACCACTTGCTCCCCTCAGTCTCTCTAGTCTAGCCTTGTGGGCCCGGACATTGAATTCCCGATCACTGGCAGCTGGGGAAAGAGCAGAAGACCATTATACATACCAGTCTTGCTTATATTCATCTTTCTAAGTCCTACAAGTACTCTCTTTAGTTGATACCTACACAGATTTGGGATGTCCTCAGTCCTAAATTTATTAATCCAATGGTCAAGAGTATTCTTCTTCCTCCTCTGTAGGTCATTAAAATGATGCCTTCATTGCTTTTCAGTGTGTTGGATACCAGTGGCACTGGATACAGCCTGGGCTAAACTTCCCCACACCTCAGACTTCTACTGGGAGCCAGAATAGTCCCCCTGCAGAAGCCTTTGGCTGTGGTGCTTTACTGGACTCCTGGACACCCCACCTCTGTGCCCTATACCTGACACCTTCACCACTAACACCAGCCATGTCTATCTACCAGCAGATCTAGAGCAATGGAGACTGATGCTTTCCCGCCGATTCCAGTTATTGCATTTACTGGAGTGGACACAACAGCGCAATGCTTTTGCACGATGGTGCATGGAGAGCAGCAGTGCCAAGTAGTGAGGAATGAAATAATTGCAATTGGAAGGTTAATCTGACACTTGGCTGCAGTTTGAGGGGTGTCTGCTGATGTAGCCTGCAAATATATATTGGAAATTGGAAGGTTACTGTGAGGTAGGTTTGCAGACGTGCACTGGGGACATAAATGCAATGACCTGACACATTTATTTTTACCTTTCTACACTGAGAAAATTGATTTTTACACTGTGGGATTCAGACCTAGACATAAGGGACAAAACATTTACTTTCACATCATTGATTTTCCATCTTTGCCACAGAAGAAGTGTTGCTTAGACATAGTCAGGCATCATACATAATTGCAGGTGACAGTATGAGCTGTTACACATGTATGTGTGTGACCTGACAAGGTTATTGGATTTATAGGCAGTTGTGAATGTGTCTTAGGCAAATGTGAAGGCCATGCAAGTCCAGATAGCAGAATTAAACTTACAGAAATATAGTACACAGCATACCCTTAGTCATACAGCTGATAATAAATCTGATAATACATAAATAAATAAATAAAACACAATAATAGTGTCTTATCCCTCATGCATATAATTAATATCAGCTCCACCATCTAAAGTGTTATCAGTGAGAGTGAACATAATGAGAAGGGGAACAACAGTAAAAGTGCATGGAATAGTCTGCATTAGAACCCAGGACCATGTGTATGGCAGTCCAGGTCTATATTATATGAATGGAAGCTCATAATGTCGAACACTCTAAAGAGCAAAAATGCCAGACCTTGAACTCCATATTGTGGGGGGCCGTGCCGCCCACACCCCCTTGTAAATATATATATATACCAACTCTGAGATCGCACTACAGTGAGGAAAGAGCAAATATTCTGACCTTCACTGTACTGTGATCCCACATGAAGCACTTTGAGGTCTGGCATTTTCGCTCTTCAGGGCATTCGACATTATGAACTTTCATTCATATAATATAGACCCTGGCAGTCCTACACTTACACCTGTTGCCACAAGAAAGTCAAAATCACACTTGTTCGTGTTTCAGTTCATTGCTATAAAATACAATGTCACAGCAGTAAAAAAAAGGTTGCACACCGTGTACTAGAACCCAGGACCATCTGTATTCTAGCCCCACACTTACACCTGCTGCCACAGAGTACATATTGAGCACTCCTATGTCTGCTTACACCCACAGCAGCTGGTGGTTCCCCATCTGACTCCTCATCTGTCTGTGGCTGCGGTGACCTTGACACTGGTGGTGGGATCTGTGCTCCTTCCCCTTGCTGATCTTGCTGAAGCTGTTTTCTCAGAATGATGTTGTGTAGCATGGCACATACTGTAAATATTTCAGCACATGTCCATGGATTGTACGGCAGGGCTCCACCAGATATATCTAGGCACCAGAATTGTGACTTCAGCAGCCCAAACACACATTCTGTGATGTTTCTGTTTTGAGTGTGTGCCTCATTATGGTGTTCTTTGGTGGGTGGGTGTGCATTTCTGATGGGTGTCATCAGCTACGATTCTAGTGCATAACCTGCATCCTCCAGTAAATTACCCCGTGGGATAGCCCCCCCTCAGTAAACATCTGGTACATCTGGGAGGTGTTCCAGATATGTGAGTTGTGGTAACTACCAGGGTTGCCACCACACACATTCGAGATGATTCCCTTGACATTGCACATGACTTGGCAATTAATAGAGTGGTAGCTCTTTCTGTTTATATAGAGCCAACCTTGATCCCTGGGTGGTGCCTTAATTTCTATATGTGTGCAGTCTATGGCACTGAGTACTTTAGGGTAGTGTGCTACATGATAGAACTCCTGCATATTTCTGTCTCTTTCCTCAGGAGTACGGGGAAAATGTATATTAGACACTAGTATGTTGGAGTATGGCATTCAGGAACTGAAGGAGGATCCTGGATGCTGATGTCTGTGATATCCCCAGCATGTCCCCATTTGGTCTCTGAAAGGTACCTGTAGTTAAGATTCTAAGTGCTACACATACCTTTGTCTCCATTGGGGTGGGTTCCCATTGGGTGGTCCTGGCTCTGAGATGAAGACAACAGAGGTTTGAGAGTTCCTGTAGTGTGCCTCTATTCATCCTGTAGTGCTCTACAATTTCCACATTGTGTAGGTTGTGTAAAGTTAAATGGGGCCTGAAAATGTTCTCCTTGGCCTAGGTCTACTGGCATTAGAAGCAGCATATTCTTTAGCCTGTTGAACATACAAATCAATGAAAGCAGCAGAAGCCCCTAACATTCTTTCCATGTAGACTCCTTTCCATGGCGGCATTCCAATAGGTTTTGGCATTCACAGGGAACACCAGCACTGAGTCTACATGGTTGGTTTATAGCTTGTTGAATAGCTACACTATGTTGGATTGGTTGTTTAGCATGCATTTCAGCTGCTTATGCTGTAATTAGCATGCCACGGTGTTTACCTTGTTTGCATGGTGGTGTGCACCTCTGCAAGGTTCTTACTGAATCTAAAACTTTTTGCTACCATGTGTGTGGTGAGACAACACATGCACATGGTAGAAAAGGACTGTGCAGAGTTTATTGAATTTGACTGAAGGTGTTTATTATACACTGCTTATAAAATAACTCTTAAATGGGATTATTGGTTGACTAAGTCATTTTAATGGTGGTAAATTACAATTACAACTCCAAAAGCTCAATTTAGCTAATAGAAGGAGGAAACTGATGTGGAATAAGGTGAAGTCCCAAGAGTGGAAAAACTCCGTTATCAGCCTCAACAAAAAGTTGAGATCTCTCATCAAATCCTCTAAAGTCAGCAGATAGTAAAGACAACAACAAGGCCTTCTATAGTTATGTAAAGAATCTCCACGGCAATACCCAGATTTGCTCAGAGGTATTGCACAATGGCATCTCCTATACTGAGCCAACAGATATTGCCAATATACTGGCTGACAGATTTAGTGCCAATGTTACCCCTCTCTCCCCCACCAAAGGACCAATCACAATACCAGTAAATGGCCAGGCACCCAGTATTACTGCTGCACAGGTTAATACAGCACTGTCCAAGGCCAAGAATACAGCTTCTATGGGACATGACAATATCCCTGGCTGTGTTCTACATGAACTACAGAGTGAACTGACACCTTACCGGTGTACCCTGTTCAATCACAGCTTCACCTCAGGCTTTGTTCCTACCGAATGGCGCACTGCTGCAGTCATCCCTCTCCACAAAGGAGGAGAGACTACAGACCCTGGGAACTATTGCCTGACAAGTGTGATGTGCAAGGCTGTGGAACGCATCCTTGTGGACCTGATAAACAAGGATATAGGGAATCTCCGAACTCTGGATCCCACACAGTTTGGTTTTGTGAAGGGTAGATCATGCCTGCTCAACTTGGTCGACTTCTTTGAGTCAGTCACCAGAGCTGTGGATGAAGGCAAGGTGGTTCATTCAGCCTACCTTGATCTGGCCAAGGCCTTTGATATCATTCCTCACTCAAGAATCATAGAAAAACTCACTAAGTTAGGCATCAACCCCTATATCAACAGGTGGGTTGCAAACTGGTTCACAGATAGAACCCACAGTGTGAAAGCAGCTGACTCCATTTCAGACTGCTGACCAGTCATGTGAAGTCCCACAGGGTTTGGTCCTGGGTCCTCCCCTGTTTGGTATCTACTTCTCTGAAGTTCAGGCCAACACGAATGGACTCTGGTTGACAAAGTTCACAGATGATTGCAAGTTGGGAGCGATTATTAACTCCCCGAGTGATGTTGACATCCTACAGAAAGGTCTCACCGAGACCAACAAAGCTAAAAGCCAAAAATGTGTCATCATCCCCTTTGGGAAAAACCTGGTTCCCATGAATTACCACATCGATGGTAGTCCACCGAACACAGAAGGCATTATGAGAGATCTGGGGACACAGGTTGACAGCAACCTCTCATTTGGCCTCCACATTGCCACTGTGGTCAGAAAGTCCTTCTATGTGGCACATCTCATTACTAAAGATTTTGCATCCAGGTAGAAAGAGGTCATTGTCTCCCTCTACTCTTCCCTCATTAGGCTAATCATCGAGTACAATGTCCCATTTGGCATGTATCGCACTAGACAGTTACAACAACTGGAGAGGCCGCAAAAGTACCCCACAAAGAGGATGCTAGGCCTTAAACACTTGTCCTCAATGGACAGACTTAAAAAACTCCAACTATTCTCTGTCTCATATCGCCTACTTAGAGGCGATCTCTGCTTGACTTAGAAAGCCATGTCTGACCCAGCTCTGTTAGAAATGCTGCATCTAAAGAAATCCCAATCCCTCCATACTACACGCTCCAGAGACCTCAACCTCATTACCAGAATCAACAGAACATGCTGGAGGGACAGGTTCATAACACAGAGACTGCCCATGCAATGGAACAGACTTCCCATACATGTCAAACAGAGCACCTCACTGGCCCTCTTCAAGAGAAATCTTGATGAGTGGATGGGAAATAGAAAATTCACCCCGGGGAGCACTCCAGTGGCTCTACTCGACAGAGGCACTGGGAACTAAGGTGAGGTGGCACGATGCCAGGGTAATCCTATGGGCTAGGCTTGTAAAGGCACCAAGGCCATTAGCCTAGAACACACCTATGAACCTATGAAGAGATCATTAAAAATTATCCCCCTGTATTTATGACATAAAGACCATTGCTAATTTTCTCTGCATTTGCCAAAGTTGTAATGGAAGATCAACTACGGTTCTTGTGTAATTCTGTTAGTTACAGGATCAAACCAAGAACTACACAGATGGTGTGTTGTTTGAGAATAAAACATCAACTGTTGTTCTACTGGATATCAGAAGGGCTTTTATGAACTCAGAAAGGAAGTCAAGAAGCCTCTAAGACATAATAGAAAGCACTTTAACTCATGGCAAGTATAGCTAGATCAGCATAATGGAAGATAAATGTAATGGTAACCTAGTGTTAGGATTGATCTGTTCATCCAAGAAGCATTTTACAAATGTCTAAAGAGTCAACTCTCTCCAAAGAATGCACAAGCAGCAGGTAATAGCACGAATATGTAAACTTCAAATAAAATGTTTATTTGCATATCATAATAAAAACAGATAAATGAATCAAGCGGAAGCTCACAATGTATGCTCTAGTGTGTGTGTGTGTGTGTGTGTGTGTGTGTGTGTGTGTGTGTGTGTGTGTGTGTGCATGCAGGTATGCATGTGCGTTCATGTGTGTGCATGTGTGTTTATGTGTGTGTGTGTGTGTGTGTGTGTGCGTTCATGTGTGTGTGTGTGTGTGTGTGTGCATGTGTGTGCGTGTGTGTATGTGTGTGTGTGTGTGTCTGCTTCTGTCTCAGAATAGGTTTTGATACCTTGCATGAAAAACATAGTACTTTGTGGAATTTAGTCACATATTCCTCCAGTTCTTTTGTCTTAATCTCCAAGTGGTGAAGCCCTGATGATGTCTTTCGGCTTTTCCTTGTTAGTGGTCACCACAGCGGACCTCCGGTCCTCTAATGATTGGCAGTAGATTTTTACGTGCCGAGTTGCCAGCCCTGACGCACAACCTTCAACGAAGGTACGCCCATTCATGCATGTCTCCACACAGAAGACGCTTTCGCTGAGAATCGAACAAGACAACGTCTTACTGTGAGGTGACAACGCTACCGCAGCACCACCACCGCAGTTGGTGAAGCCCTGATGGTCAGCTCCAAAAAGACAGTTAATCTCCAGTGTCTAATTATCAGTGATGAAAACAAGAAACTCCTGAACATTTAATATTGGATGTGAGAGGAGGTGAAATGGTGTTCACAGACACATTATGAAAAAAATTGTTAAGCTTTCAGACTGTCCATGTTCCTCATCTTCACTATTAAGTTTTTATGGCATAAAGGTCTACTACATAAGGATTCCTTATTATTAAAATAAAGTGGAAAAATAATATAATAATCCATTTAGCTACATATATTCACATGTAAACAGTGGCATGAGCGAGCTTGAAGCCAACAACCCAATTACATTGTTTGTGTCTTTCGGCTTTTCCCGGTTAGGGGTCGCCACAGCGGAACTCCGGTCCGCTAATGATTGGCAGTAGATTTTTACGTACTGGCTTGCTGGGCCTAACGCACAGCCTTCAACGAAGGAACGTCCATTCATGCATGTCGCCACACAGAAGACGCTCTAACTGAGAATCGAACGGGCAACGTCTAACTGTGAGGCGACAACGCTACCGCAGCACCACCACCGCAGTATAACAACCCAATTACATATAGCTCCACTATTATTTTCTCTATCTGGGATCCTATGTTGCATTTTTTTTTTGCTATCTTTGAAAATTGAACCACCATTTTAGGTCACTTACAGAAAAATGTTTGGCTAATGTAAATTTATTTTTTTTGTATGACTTTTTGTGATCTCACCCCCCCCCCCCCATGTCATATATATAAAAATATTTGGATTACTGCTTGATTTTTGGTGTTGTAGTATCATTTGTGATTTATTTCTTGAATTCTCTGTACACTTTTATTTTTGAGATCTTATGCATATTTTTGGTTGTGGTGCATCTACGTATTGGGTTGGTATAATTGTTAAGATGTTTACCTCACAGTTGCAACATTCAGGGTTTGATTCTCACCTTTGAAAGGGAAATTGTCTAGGCTTAAAATGGCACACAAGGACAGCTAATCTACTACTTAACTAAGTGTATATTATATATATATATATATATATATATATATATACATAGTCACTTTATAATCTTGAAATACTGACATATCAAATTTCAGTATCTTGAGACTATAAAGCCGAAAACCAAAACCATGAAATTCAAAGCTGCAAACGTAAACAAAACACTACACCACACATATAAACACAAATACACCTACCTCCCGGCACTACAACAAAACAAAACACACACGAACACAACAAAACAAACACGCACACCTACCCTTCCTATAAGCAGGGGGGCAAGCCCCCCTGCAACTCCCACACCCCCGCTACTTATATATACTAACTCCGAGGCTGCACTAAACACCAAAAGACAGAAAACCCACCACCACACATTCTACACCCCCCTTGCACAAACACACATCACATACATACCACCACTCTCAACACTGACACACTCACACTCTTACCTACCTATCCTAACCCACACTTAACACTCCCCAACACACTCACATACACACAAACCCTCCCGAAAACCTTTAAAAAACATAATACTTACCTAATGCGCCATCAGTACCGAGGGTTCGACATTTCCGGGTTCAATATTCTGCAGTTTCGCTTAACTGTAGATTCGACAATTTGGTCTCGAAATACTGAAATTCGACATTTCAGTATTTCGAGATTCCAAAGGGAACACACACACACACACACACACACACACACACATATATATATATATATATATATATATATATATATATATATATATATCTATATATATATATATATATATATATATATATATATATATAGATATATACAGGGAAGAAACTGCATGTATACAGTATACTGCAACTATATATAGACATACTCGACAGCTAGATGTATAGATAATTATAGATATATATCTGAGAGGGAGGGAGAGCAATGCATAGTGTGTAGCTGTATTTCCTCTGTTCTTGTAAGCTTGCCTACATATGCAAAATAGGTAAAGAAAGCTGAGCAATCATATTTTTATTTACCTGTGTTCAGGCAAAACTAATACTGACCACAGAGACTTTACATTCAGTCATAAATCCCTTCTCCACAGTCTTCAACATCTCACCGACTGTCAGTTTTCCTCTGTCAACACTATCGCTGACATTCAATGTAAGAAGGCTCTGCACTCAACTTCCACAAATGTTTAAAAAAAACAGAAGTCCACAAATAATAAAAAAATAGATTTTAAAAACTACAAACATGACAGCTTTACTGCAAACCTTATAAACAATGAAAGAAAAAAATGCATACACACATACATACACAAGTGTGTGTGTGTGTGTATGTATTTATGTGCAGATTGTGCATATATCCAAGATGCCGAGTTGCATGT
>NC_056739.1:1850541165-1850563665 GCF_019279795.1 Protopterus annectens | reverse complement strand
GGGATCTAAGATAGTTTTCTGCAAATTGCAATTGTTTAATCCTTTGCTGGATGATCTTATGTCATCAATCAGAGAAGACTGCCTTTGGTCACTAGCTCAGTGATGCTGTAACATGGTGTCCAATAACCCACACAGATTTAGCTACCTGATTGCTGCTGGGCTGCCAGGAGAATAGGCATGAGGCCTGAAGGATGGCATGCCTTTTCTCTGGGTAGGGGTAGGGGCATATCAGTAGCATAACAGCCCATATGGAAGCCTGGAGGGAGTACAATTGGAATGAAAGTAGATGTGGCATTGTCCTTTATCTCCAGTACAGAGAAGGCCAGTGATTGAGTATAATGCCAGCTTTGGTATGATTCTGTCTGTACAGTCGATACAGCTTGAATAACCAGAATATGTTCTCACCAAGAAAATCAAGGGCCTAAATCTTAAAAGCTACATTGACTGTCTCACAACCCTACCCCTCTTACTGGTATCTTACAGGCTACTGTGAGGCGATTTCTGCCTTGTATACAGAGCCTCAGATGACCACATTCTTTTGGATCTACTGCACATATGTAAGTCCAGTGGTGGCATAAACAGCCACCCAAGTGATCTTAATCTCTTCTGCAGTGTAAACAGAACACATTGGATGAATAGATATATATCACTGAGAATACTGCTTCTCAGAGAATATCACTTCTATGGAATCACCTCCCTCTCCACATAAAGCAAAGTATGTCTTATAACTCTATAAAAATGTAAGCTGGATGAATGGATGGATGGGAAGCCTTTCTCTGTTGTATATATGAGTAACATAGAAACAGCTGCCCAGCTCTGGGCTATTTGTACTTTAAATGTAAGGGCATTAGATTATAAAATTCAAGAGCTAAAATCTTCTTGAGAATTCATGGCTAATCTTCTAAGGATCCTCAATAGTCTAGTAAGTACCTATGACCCTATGAAGCATGGGACGTTGGTAATAAAGACACTAAATGGGTGACATAGGAAGAGAACATGTAGGTAGGGCATATTGCTAAAAAGCTTCCTTACTTGCCAATCTTAAGTCAAGGGGAGGAAGAAATAAAATAAAACAAAAAAACTCAAAACAGCAACAACAATAAAATCCTAGTTTAGTCATCTACATAGATGGCACCAAGTTCCTGATTGGGTAGATAGATTATGTTTGGTCTGAGGATTTTTTTCTGATACCAGTTGGCCTCTCTCCTCTTAGCAAAATGTCTTTATTCTATTATTTTTGAAGAAAATACAAGAACGAGTACTCTGATATTGATTACTTATATTTTGTGATGTCAAATATGGGTGCCTAAAATGGTTTGTTCTGTTTCTACCCCACTGGTAAAATCTTTTTAGAGATAGGGTATAGATGTGAAGGTCACTAAGGCAATGTTTGATGGGTGCATTCCTCCAATCTGGACTTGGCTAAGGTGTTTGATACAATACCCAATAGGGTATGGTTTACAATCTCCCTAAACTGGGCATAAACCCCTATGTAACTCCCAGGATTGCCAGCTTTTTCACAGACAGGAAGTCAGGATTGATGAGACCACCTCCATTAAGAGACTGGTCACCAGCTGGCTACCTCAGGGTTCTGTGCTGGGACTGCTCCTATTTGGCATCTACTTCTTGGAGGTTAGCTGACCAAGTTTGCAGATGACCACAAATTGGGAGCTATCATAGATTTCCCCCATGATGCAAATATATTTTACAAGATGGTCTAACACAGACAAATGACTGTTGCCATAGTCATGAATTAAAACTCAGTGCCAAGTAATGCATTGCAGTGTCTTTTGGGAAAACTGCCATCCAGGCTAATTAGTTCATTGATAAGACACCCCCAGAGTTGACCCAGTAATCAGGGATATGGGAACATGTGTACACAGCAATCTGGCCTTTGGTCAACACGTGACTAATGTAGTAAAAAAAATACTCTATATCAACCAACTTATAAGTAAGGGCATGACATCCATGTCCAAGGAGGTCATAGTGCCACTTTATTTGGCCCTTATCAGAACCGTCATTGAGAATAATGCCCCCTTCGGCATGTACTTTAACAGACATATGCAATAGTTGGAATGCTCACAGGGGTTCCTTATCAGGAGAATCCAGCATATAAACTTATTGTCCCATATGGATTTCCTTAAAGTTCTATCTCTATACTCGGTCTCATAGGGTACTGAGAGGCGATCTACGACTGGCATACAAGTCATCCTTGGATCCAGCTCTGATCGACCTTTTGCAGATCTGAAAAACAAACAGCATCAGAACCACTAGATCCACGGATTTAAATTTTGCTTGTGACATAAATAAGACATGTTGGCAGGATAGATCTGTGTCTAAAAGGATCCCCATGCTTTGGAACAGACTCCCCATCCATGTGAAGCTGAGTCCATTCCTAACCCTATTTAAGAATAACCATGACCAATAGATGGGAAATCAGAAATTCACTCCGGGTCTGTCCGACAAGTATCTGATAGTCAGAGGCAGACAGTAATGTCCAAACTAACATACACCCCGCCACATAACCTCCAGAAACTTCCTAACATAGCCCCTCCTAATAAATACCATGATACATAGGGACACAATTGAGAAGGGTTTCATGTCTAGACTTATAAAGACCCTGTTGGTTGTTAGCATAGTATATATGTATGAATCTATGAATCTGTGTTGCTTCATGGGTCAGTGTTCTTTATGTATCATGGGTACTTGGACTGTCTCTTTGTGGAAGAAGGAAGGGGTTATGAATGTCTCTGCATTACATGCAACGGTTTGACTTAACTACTTTTTAATATAAGTCTGTTCAATACATACACTGTGAGACACATGCATGCATTGCCTGGCCCCTGCTATGTACAAAATCATGCAGTGGGTGATGTTGCTTTTCACATACAATGTGTATATGTGGTACACAATCTCATAATACAGTTTTTAGGATTTAATGACATACCAGTATTTTCATATGAAAAGTTCAGCCTTCCTGAACTGAGACATTTTCTGGATATTTTGACAGCTGTCATGTTGTTTGCAGGCACATCATTCACAGACCTACATTAGAAGGTTTCACCGGATGTGGCCATTTTTCATGCATGGCAGAAAACTGATTGTCTCCCCACCACAGTACAGTGAGTGATTCTCATTCCACCTCCTCCATCACTGCATTCAAACCTTCCCATCAGTGCTTACTTATATTTTCTGTTTTTCCGCATCAATAGACACAGTTGTCTGCTAATAGACCAAATAATAATGGTAATAATTATGATGATGATGATAATGATAATAATTTGCTAACAGATCTTCAGAGGTGATGGAAATATGGAAAATATGTCAAAGAGAATGTAGAATTTCAAGGAAAAGCAAGAGGAGATAAGGAGAGATTTTCAAATTAACATTGCAAAGCTTTGGAATATGATAATAGATGGGGAAAGATAAGACTTCCCTTGAAGAACTTTGGTTGTATTAGAGGTAAATTCCCTGTAAAATAATTATGATAAAAGACAGAGATAGGAGAGACCCAGGGAAAGTAGAAGATATTAAGAAAAGGAGGCAGGAATACATAGAAGAGGTATATAAGAAAGATCCTAACATCACTGATGTGAATGATGGTATGTTCCTTGATCTACACCCAGAAATACTGGTAGGTGATGTTAAGTGGACTACAGAAAGCCTTGCTAGTAACATGGCTATAGAGAGTAATGGAATTCCTCCTGAATTGTTTAAAATCCTGCAAAGTGATGATGTTACAGTATTTCTTGGAATCTGCCAGCAAATTTGGATAATGCAGCAGTGGCCATTTGGTTGGGAAAGGCCTATTTATATCCCAGTCCCAAAAAAGGACAATACTAAAGTAATCAAAATGATCAGACATCTTTGTTTTAAAGCTAGCAAAGTATTGTGCATGATTCTACAATGTAAACCACAGTAGTATATGGACTGATTTCTCCCAGATGTCCAGGCTGGTTTTAGAAGGTGCAGAAGCACCGGATATTTCATTCTCAACATCTGCTGTATAACGCAGAAAACAAGAAGAGTTCTAGAAAATATTTACTTCTGCTTTATTGATTACTTTAAAGCATTTCACTGTGTAGACCATAATGAACTGTGGCACGTTCTTAAAACAATGGGGGATACCAGGTCATCTGCCTGCTGAGGAATTTGGTTGTAGAACAAGAAATGAATATAGAATAGCTAACTAGTTCAACACTAAAAAAGGAATTGTGAGAAGAATGTATATTTTTAACCTACTTAATTTGTATGCTGAATATATCATGTGAAATAGTGTGTTAGGAGAATCAGATGTTGGAATCAAAACTTGCCAGGAGAAATATTAATCTCTGATATGCAGAGGATTCCACTCTGCAGACTCAAACAGAGGATGAGTTGAAGTGCCTGTTGATGAAGGTGAAAATATAGTGTGGAAACATGGCTTGGTACCCTACATAAAAAGGCAAAACTTGTTCCATCTGTTTCTCTTGCTCTATCTTTGCAGATAGATATATCTGAAGTAGAGGCTGCAACAGATTTTATTTTCCTGCTTCATGGGCTCAAAGACATTTTTGATGGTGATAACAGCCATGCAGTTAAAATATGCATTCTTCTTGGAAGGTAAACTAACACAAATCTGGATAAGATTAAAAAAAATCAAATTAATCACATCAGCAAAGGTCCGTATAGTTAAATGTGTGTTTTTTTTTTTTTTTTTACAGTAATATCATGATTGTGAGAGCTGGACTAAAGGTATTGTTGTGTACTAGAAAATCAATACTTTTGAACTGTGGCATTGAAGAAATCTTTTGAGAATTCCATGGACTAGAAGAAGATCAAATCAGTCAGTACATAAGAAAATAAACCCAATCAGTTCACTTAAAGGATTGTTAGTAAAAAAAAAACCTCATGTAGTTTAACCAAATACTGCAAGGACAGGACTATAATGAAGATACTGATGCTGGGAAAGATCAAAGGAAGAAGAAGAAATTGTGGTAGAGGCAAGGATGCATAGACAGCGTTATTATGAAAAGAAGCAGTTGTTGATGGGAAGATTTGGTATGCTAAAGTCCTTCAAGCCTTGAAGAGTCAGACTTGACCCTGTGTGTGTGTGTGTGTGTGTGTGTGTGTGTGTGTGTGTGTGTGTGTGTGTGTGTGTGTGTGTGTGTGTGTGTGTATACGAATCTGTGAATGTGTGTGTATGAGGGGGCTGCTATACCCCAAAATTCCCCTCGCCTAATGAGTAAATCCTGCTATATTGGGGAAGAACACTAGACGCCAGGGAATTTTAAATATTACTGATAGCCACTTTAAGTTTTAATAGAATAAAGTTTGACAGTAAATAAATACATATAGTGGGGAATGCTAAACACCAGGGACAGTCTACAGTCTTTAATATTACTCTTGCCAGTTAAAAATTAAATAGAACAGTAGGTTTTGCAATTTGACAGACATAAACATAACTGGGGTTTACTAGACACTAGGAATGCTCTTTAATGTTACCCTAAGTTAACAGAACAATGGGTGTTTCAGAATAAAAAATGTTTTGAACATTGAGAAG
Organism: Protopterus annectens; assembly: GCF_019279795.1. Lineage (NCBI taxonomy): Eukaryota > Metazoa > Chordata > Ceratodontiformes > Protopteridae > Protopterus > Protopterus annectens. Next base: position 1,850,558,123 of record NC_056739.1, on the reverse strand, counting down.
TAAGATGGGGGGTGGTGGTACTAGACATCAGGGACACTCTATAGAACTGATTTAACAATGATGTAAAAAGGATTCAAACCTTGTGCTCTTGGCACAGGAAGCAGCGTATTAGCAAGTCAGAGCTTTAGTTGTTTGAGCTGACTGAGGACATAATTTACAAGCAGGTCTTGCATCAGGATGTATTTTCTGAACGATAAGAAGTATGAAAGTCTAATGTCTGACATTATTGACTGGAATGGTCCATGAGTTGTGAATGTCAGGGCATGTATCAGAGGCAAAATGAGGGGTGTCTTTTAAAATCAGGGACAGCCGAGAGGGATGAGTGTGTGTCTGTGTTGGAGAGTAGCTGCCATACCTCTAAATGACTGTACTGAAAACTTCCTGACAAAGATGGGAGGAACACTAGACAACACCAGGGAGAATTTTAAATATTACTCTGAGTCACTTAAAAAAACAACAGAGCAACAGTTCTAGCATCACAAAGTTTTTGAACAAAAAGAATAATGAACTTCTAATGACTGGCATCATTTACTAACTGTAACCATCCATGATTTGCAAGGGGCATGGAAAAATAAGAGTCTATACTAGGGACATTCTATAATCTCAGGGACAATTAAGAGGTATAACAGTGTGTGTGTGTGTGTGTGTGTGTGTGTGTGTGTGTGTGTGTGTGTGTGTGTGTGTGTGTGTGTGTGAATATGTGCATATGCATGGAAGCGTGAACAAAGAAGGTGCAATACATGGGCCTATTGTGATTATCACACCAAAGTGCTGATTAGCAGTATGAGATTCAGAGACATTCAAATTAGTCAGAAATGAGGTCTTTCCTTTTCCTTTGGTCATTCAGTTCTGAGAGCTCAGGCAACTCTTTCTGGTTCCTAGCCATAGCATGTGTCATTTCACTAGTACAAGAGTCAAAGCAAAATAAAAAGCTCAGATTAAATCATGTGTTGTCTGTACTCAGCCTAGTTCCAGTCAGTGTTGCATACAAATATTTTATATTTTCATAAATTACCGATATAATTTCAAATCAAAAACGCCACAAAAGCACATTTTATCAAAAACTGCAAATACTGAGTAAGGCATGTGACATTTATAGCAACCTCAGGTCTAAACAAAGTCATCACATATTATTTTAACATAGTCCTTAAAGTTATAATAACAACAGCTTCAAAACTCTACTGCTGATATTGTCTCATCTTACGAGTGACTAAACACTGCATGCTTAAATTGTGGTAGCATTAATAAAAATCTAATTTACCTGAAACTTGTCTTTTACAAGAAAAAAAAAGCTACTTGTCCTTATCGAAAAATAGCTAAAACTTAAAAAAGTAAGACTTTTCTTAAGATCATCTTACCACCAGGACTTAGAATGGGTAGTGGAAGGTGCAATGCTTCTTATAAAAAAAAAAAAATTCTGTACATAATTAACCGACTCCTTACACTCACCAGATGAACTTCCAGTTTTAGTTTATCTAGTTGTATTTGATTGACCAAGTTAACCTTACTCATTAGATCATATTTTCAGAGGAAAATCAAGGAGAAAAAAATCCATGTAAAAGAAAACAATTAGAAATATATGGAGATATTCACATTTATATAGAATTGCAATAACTTTTCATCCTAATAGTGTATACGTCTAAAAGTGCATTTTTGATCATGAGGATATCACAGATGATGATAAATAACTCTACAATACAAGTAACATATTTGATTACACAAGATAAAAAAATCTCACTGAAAATCTCATCATAGAATTAAAACTGACTGGAATGATAATTTAACATGGCACAACCAAAGTAAATAATTTGGGACATTTAGTGTAAGTCTCTAGGAAACAGAAGGAGAAATAAGAGGAAACTCATAGCATATGGCCAAACTAGACAGAGAAGAGTTAATAGCATATATTATTGTTATTAAATAGTATTATAAAATAAAGTATTATTATTATTATTATTATTATTATTATTATTATTATTATTATTATTATCATCATTATGCAGGAGTGGTCATGGAGGACACAGTGATCTATAAGAATAGATTCCCAATAAGTAGTAAAAAGTATCACAGCAGTTTCAGGTAACTGAACTGCCATATCAAGTCCAACCAGGAAATGGAACTTAATTATTCTTTATACAGTTTGTATCCCATTGCCCTTATCACTAACCGTCTTAAATAACCATCTTGACAAATGCCCCCCCAAATGACAGAAATAAATTTTACTATATCTAACTTTACAGTTAAATAATGACATATATATTTGTCTAAAACCTTTGTCAATGTCCCAATAAGATCCATTATAACAAAAGACAATGATTCGTTATTAGCAATACTCACGCATATACCTAACATACCTACTGGAAACATTGCACCATACTTCTAATACCATCAATGACTAATGCTCAGTTCTCTCTGTCTGGTCTTTCAAATAAATAAAGTCATACCCATCAGTGTTACAGAGAGAACAAGCAATCTTTAACAAGTCCCAATTCTATTTTTACTTCTATTTCTACTATAAAGTGGAAATCACTTTGCAATATTAAATAATTTATCACTAAAGTGGTTGAAAAATGTTGTTAGCATTAGAGCAACTTGTATCTTAAAGCAAGAAGAAGCATAGGAGAAGAAAGTTTTTTTTAGCCAATTTCAAAAATAAAGGACTTGTTTAATAGAAGAGCTAATACAGGGACTACCTAGGAACTCGCCATGAACATTTCTTTAAGCATAAAATGCTACTTGAAATGTTGCTTTGGCTGTAAATTTCATACATATATATAAGCATATATATGAATTAAGCAAACATAACTTAATAGCACTTAAGTCCACTAAGTGGTTAGAAATCAGTCTGATACAAAATTTCAAAGTCTAATGATATCTTGAGTAGTCATTCAACTAATCTTAATGTACAGTAACGGTTATTTCTGATCAGGACAGCTGGTGCATTCTCCACCAAACTGTTTATAGTTACCTCTTACCGTGGATCATCATTAAAAAAATCTGCTTTTTAATGATATCAAAAAACTTCATTTCTAAATTACTATCCAACCTCCCAGGAAAAAAAACTTTCAGAGAGAGTTCTAATCACCCTTCTAAAACTCATAGCTCTTTCGATACTCATTCTGTTAGTTTTTACATTAATTTATTAAGGATCCTCTGCTTGAAAGAAAAAACCCTTCAATAAAAGTAGCACATACTTCCAACCCTTTGCATTTTGACCAGCACAATAGGCTAATGTAGTGTAATGACGCAAATCCAACAAATGACTAGCAAGTCCAGTGTAAACAACAGGTCCAAAGAAACATTGATAATACACAGTCTAAGGATCAAATAACATTAGACATAAACCCCTAGGTAAAGCTCCAATACTTGTAGGACAAAAATACAAATCACCAGTGTAATAAGTAAAACAAATGTTATTCCAAGTACAAACAACTGGTTAAGAGTTTTCATCCCCTCAGGACTTCATCAGAACCAATAAATGCTAAAAAACATGAACAAAAGCACTATTGGTTGTCAGTAAATAAGATGATGAGCTAATTAGTAACAAATCCAAAACTTTTGTGGATAAGTCCAGTGCCTAAAACAAACAAGTAGAAGCTTAAAAAAACTAACCCCCGGATTTACTAAACTTCCGTGCAGGACTAGTTTAGTCCTTCATGAAAGCACCCATTTAGGAGCAGGATGGCAGCGTGCCATGCATATTAATGAAGGCATGCTACCCGAGCTCCCAGGCTTCCACTGAGCATGTACGAGTTCAAGGGGCATGGCTGAGAGCAGAGCTCTCAGAATAAACACGCCCCTGCAATGTAGAAAAGCAGAAAGTGTTAAGAGATGAGCGAGATCGCTCATAGGTGTTCGCATATCCCCACCAACAGTTCCCCATGTGTACAACAGCAACAGTACTGAAAAAGTAAATAAAGAAACCCTGTTTTGTAAAACATAGATTAAAACTAACTGTAGGTGCGCAGGTGTCTCCATCGCTCAGCTACAGTTAAAGCAGTTTAAAAGGCTGAAGAGGATAATAAGGAAGATATATGCAAATGAAGCATCACAGCAATAGTGTAGTGGGCAGAGCATCTTCATAATGAGCACGCATTCCTGGTTCGAGTCCCACTGCAGCACATTCCATTTTCCATGTGAAATCTGTATATGAACAGTGTTTTGCTGTATAACCTACTAAATAACATTTAAATGTGAACTGGAGTACTGCATTAAATGCACATGTGAAGTGCAAGTGTCATAATGAATAAGGCACTAGTAAGCAGGTGTAAGCAAAAATAAGCAGTAGTGCGCATATATAAGCACTAGTAAGCATGTTTGCACGGGGGTAAGCATTGCCTACACAGATTAAGCAAAGTAGAAGCTACCTGAGTGTAAGAAACTGCAACCGCAAACCTGTGCACACCCATGTACAACTGCTCAAAAGTGCCTTAATCACTCTGTATCCAAAGGCCGGTGTTCTGCACAGCAACAAAATAAACAACCTCTGCAAGGCTCAAACTCAGGACCCTGCACACCATACACAAAGTGATTTACCATGAAGCCATAGCAGATGTACATGACCCTGTTGTTTTCACAAACATATCATCCAGCACAATCAGTAAACAGTACAGGAAATCTAGTAATATCATACCACACAACCTCTTAATGCAAGAATTCTGTGCAAAGTGTGCCCAAATGTGGGTACAAAAAGGGATATATGTCAAATATTGCTCTAATACACTTAAAACGTTGCTAGTTACACAGTTATATGTACCAGAACACATATCTTGAAGGAGATGAAGTCTGAAACGCAAAAGTGGCAGCAGAAGTGACTGACTTCAATCCTGAGATCATCCATGTCAATTGCCAAGAGAATGAGGTACAGGCCAAAAATATAAGCTGAACATGCATGGACATATGGACAGATATATATCTGTAAATGTAGACAGATAGACAGCTATATGTATATATATATATATATATATATATATATATCTATATATATATATATATATATATATATATATGTATGTATATGTATGACACACAAATAATCATATAACATCAGTTGTACAGAGATAAATATGTTCATATGAATGTATATGTATATATAGTCATTCTACCATAGGGAATCTACAATGTGGTACACATTACAGCAGTACAGATATGCACACACATCTATACATTGACAAATATGTTCAGGTATATATATATATATATATATATATATATATATATATATATATATATGATATATGACATATATAGGTACATACACATATACACAGACAAAAGGTATTAGTAGCCATACATATGTAGAAGTAGTGTGGAAGTACTGGGTGCAAAGTATATCCCTCAGCCACAAGCCCTGTAACTGGTACCTGTGATGTGTAGTGTGGCAACCATTCCCACAAATGAGAATACTTACATTAAACATATACCTACTCACAATTCAAAGGACATGACACGACACACAGGTATGCATACACAGAAAACCTTTATTTGTGTACTATACAATAATGTATGCCATTACTTGCAGCACATAAATTTTGAAATATTTAATCAGTGATGAATGCAAGGCCCACACAAAACATTAGATGCAATAAATGTGGATATATAACATACTATGCTGCCCAGGCCAAGGCCTTCAGTTAGGACAACAGTAGACAAAGGATTTGTCTGCAAGATAAGTAACAATCAGCAATTACAGATGTAGTTTAGCAGCCTCCAATTACACCCTGTAGTCAAGCCCTAGGGGGAAATGTATAAGTTGTTGTAATGTCAATGTATCTGTCACATGTATGGACCCTAACCAACATATTTGTGGGAGTCCACGATATGACTGGGATGATAGCAGGAATGCTAGCAGTAAATAATGATAGGCCATTACTTAACAACCCCTAACTTTATCACAGCAGGACAAAGCCTGCCATATATGTGGAGGACAGAGGCAGAAACACAGGGCCATACTTGCAATATTGCTGTTACACACCCTGGAAATTGCTGGTGTTACAAGATTTGCTGCAACATACCCTTATGCAGGAATAAGACATCAGAAACACAAATGGATGTAGCCATGTACAGATAGCACCAACAGACAGATTGCCAGTTATATATCTAGAACAAGGCCTGTGTGGATCACAGACAAAACCAAACAGACAATCCACTGGCCATCACGTGGATACGCCCACAGTTGAAAGCTATGCAGACAGACCGCATTCCATCCTAAACTACTATATACACACAAACACTGCAAGACCAGCAATATACAATGCAAATAACTACACTACTCACTATGTCTGTAGGTCTGGAACCTCATACAAATGTGTAGTAGGCTTGCACACTGATTGGTGGAGAGCTCGTCACCTGATCATGTGCATCACCTACAAAAGCCATGCTGCAATCTCAATCACTCTAGTGGGGGGAAGAGAGAGAGAGAAAAAAAAGCAGAAAGGTGTCACAAGTATGTGGTATAGAATAATATGATATATGATGTGAAATGATTTATATTTGCCATCTGTATTTGTCCCTGTAATGATGTTCTGCTGAACAACTGCTCTGGACAATACTGTCTGTCCCTGTAGGCAGTGGGACATACCTGCCAACTGTGCAGATCAGCATTGAATGACAAAGATGTAAGCCATAATATCTGTGTTTGGTATGTTAGTGTGCGCAATAGCTGGTGGTGGAAGTACTGCTGTCATGATAGACACATGGGTGTCAGAGCACACCACTTGCAAGACAGTCATGGTAATGTGTAATGTAGCATGCACAAATGCCATAGGTGTATAATAGGCTTACCATCTCTCACCATATATACCACCCTAATGTTAGTCTGTGTTCACATGTGACACCTGTCTGTGTCACAGCAAGGCAGAACAGTGCAGCTGTGAATGAAAGACAGTTACAGAACATGGACCAGATGTCTGTATGCACCCCACATATAGATAAATATCTGTGTGATATATAGTGAGACATGTATGTCTACAGATACACAGGCACTCATATAGATATAGGTATATAAACAACCCACAAGATATACCTACACACACATGTATATATATATATATATATATATATATATATATATATATACATATATATATATACATACATACATAGTGGCACTGACAATGGCATGCAGATGAAATAGTCTGTAACAGGCCAGCAAAGATAGTGTCCCCACAGGGAACATGGCTACAAACATATAGCACAAAGCGTGGTACAAACGCATAGCACAAAACTTGGTACAATACAACATATGTCCCAATGGTAGGTAAGCTGCCGACACACCAATTGCATTCTGCGAATGGTTTGTTGTAGCTGATATGGTGGGGGGAGACAGAGATGTGTATTAAGAACTATGGTAACCCTGCTTTATGAGTTGCTCAGACCTGTTTCCATCTTTATGTCTTCCAGGGAAGATGGCCCACATCCGATTGCCAGCTTACAGTGCTGCCAAAACCAATGTCATCGTAGAACACATGGTACAGCACTATGAACTGCTGTTTGGCTGGACAGCCCATGATCAGCAGGAGTGGACTGCCACGTGGAATGATTTAGTCCACAGGGTCAATGATGTCGGACTGCAGTACCGCAGCTATGAGCAGGTCCGGCATCATTGCACCGACCAGCTTCACCATGTATGTCGGCATGCAGCTGCTGTATGGAAGGACCACCTCACAACAGGGGGGGGGCAAGCCACCCATCCACCTCTCACCCTTGTGGAGGAGCTTCTCAGCAGCCTTGTGGCACCTGCCCACCTGCAGCACCAACTGGCAGGGCTCATTGTGGAGGTGGGTGCCACCGACACACCAGCTGAGGAGCGGGCAGGTAAGGCCCCAGGGCACATCATAACACCACTCTTGTGTATGCATCCGCATCTGTACAGGTACATCATGCAAATCTGAGATGTCATATACATAGCCTATTGTTGTGTAGTAGTAATAAACAGTTGTGCATAAGCTGTAGTATTGTGGACTTCTACTGTTGATGTACCGTAATGCTGCACTCACACTTTACAAATGCCACAGCTGTGGCCACTGACATCAACTTTCTCACACTCTTATGTAGGTCCCTCCAGGATGCCACCAAGGCAGAAGCCTGTAGCCAGTGAGTATGGTTCATGTTCATGCTTGACAATACACTAGCTTGTAATTGCTATGGGATATGCCATGCACACTTCTAACACACCTACCCATACTGCATGCTGTACACATTCACGTTTTGTTGCTGTGAAATGCACCGCATCACAGTAAAGACCATGGTGGGGTATTGGAAGGGTATAACAGACACATGCAAGATAACTAACATCCTGTCATTGTGAAATGTGTCCACAGGGATGAGAAGTATGGCAGGACACATGGCCTACAGTAGGGATATGTGTGAAACAACACCCTCATGGCTGTATCTGCACACAAACAGGTTGAGTAACTGTGGCAGATGTAACTCTGACCCCACAGCAATAGTGACAGCAGTGTGTGCACTCCAAGGGATGTGCACATGAGTAGACCTTGCAACCATGCAGAGTTGTGGGACATGTGTAGGGCACCCACCCATAGCCATGGTAAGGTCTGGTGGTTGTCAGTGTAATAGTCTTGTACTGGTCATACATGCACTGCTGATGTTGTGATCTGTAAAGCAGACATCAGGCATTCACAAATGATATCTGTCCACATATCATCCCAGGTATGAGTTGCTCTAACACATAGGGGCTGTGAGCATTGGAGCTGACATAACTGACACAGTACTACATATGCAGCAATGGTTTGTACACCTGTGAGGTATGGTGCACAGTACAAGGCAGGGTGTATAACAGGTCCACAGTAGCTCTTTGTACATGGGTGCAGTGTTAACAAGGTGAAGGGCCATCACCTACCAACACAGCCCATGCATCACACACATGAATACTGGTGCTAGCATGAAGTCAGTATAGTTGCACTGCATGCTGTTGAGCACTATATGTAATGAATGCTGACAGAAGAGTAATGGGAGGACTGTGTGTACAAAAGTTGTGCAACCCCACATGTAGGTATGTGTGTTTGGGGGTGGGTGGGTGTGTGTTGATTGTGTCTGTAAGTGCAATCTGGTGGAGGGGAGTGTGGTCGATGCATGTCAGATGTGTGTACATGTGTGTCTGTTTGTGTGGGTGTCCATGTATGCACAGGTGATAGTGGGATTGATCACATGGCAGTACTTCTCCTTGGGATTGTGCTGTACATGTACATGGAGTGACACATGAGACACCAGGACAACCTGTCTGATATGTGAACACAGGACAGCTGATAGCATAACAAAGTCTGTAGCATGGAACATGCATTGGGAGGGAAAGTACACACCTGGTATACACATCATATTGCCAGCAGCAGATAGATAACTGGCTACCCATGTATGCAGCACTACTAATGCAATGGGGAATTACCAGAGAACATCAGTGAGTGTATCTAGATATCACTGTTGTCCACATGATTGGTTGATTGTGCAGCAGATGTGGCACGGACTGAGCAATACTGTAGTATTAGACTCCAGTGTGTGACATGTGTAGTGAATGTAGCAGCCCCAACCATATAGGGGCCATGTACACCATGAATGGACATACTCAGGGCAATACTGGATGGCAGCAGTGAGGCCATGTACAACCTACTCCACTCAATCAGGGTGGTGATGGAGTAACAGATCATGTGTTGTGATCACATGTGTAGGCATGGAGAGGAATGATATGTTAATCGGTAGTATTAATGAGTGTATGTTAGCAAGTGCCATGCAGGATGGGGAACATATGTAAGTGGCATGTTTGTGTAAATGTCTGTTATGCAATGCTGTACAGGTCTTAATGTGTGTATTTGTTTACCCCACAGGTGGGGAGGTGGGTCAGGGTCCCTCCTGCATGCAAGCTGAGGTAGGTGTCCGTACAGACACTGATGATGATGGTACTGTTGAGGTACAGGTGGGGTTATCAGAAGCTGACACTGTGCAATCATTAGTCATCACCCTTCTAGCCACCCCAAGCCTGCACACAGTTACAATGCCCCTACAAACCCCATCACAAGTGGCCATAGCAGACAGACAGTTGGCAGTTGGTGCCAGTGACCAGGAAAGTGTGGTGTTCATGCCAACTGTGTCGGGTCACAGTCAGCATAGCCAGATGTCCAGCAGGGCACCACATCGGCAAATGTACTGTGCTGCTCGTGGGAGGGCTACTGGTCATCATGCCCCTGGCAGAGGCGCCACAACTGGTACCACCAGGAACATGTTTCAGGCCATAATGGAGGCACAGGCATGTATGGAAATGTACACCAGACAGGGCCTGAGGCTACAGAGGGCTGCTTTCTCATCTGTAAGTGGCAACTCCATGAACTTGCTGCTGCCCTCTGTGAACAGACCAAGATCATGGATAGATGGTGGGGTGAGATGCTGGGCCTCCTGAACTGTGGTATGTCCGTGCTTGAACATGTGGTCGGAGTGGTGCGACAACCACATGGATGTAGGCCAGAAACACCAGCAGTTGGCGGTCAACATGGACATACCAGGATGCCAAGCCACTCCTGTAGTGGCAATACCAGCCACAGCACACCACTGGGGGTGCTGTCCACACCACACCACAGCAGGCCTCGTGCACGTGGCACTGGCCAGTCCCAGGTGGGACATGGTTCCAGCAGACATCTGTCATCATCAGGGGAGAGTAGCACCTCAAGGTCTGTACCTGCACGTGTCCATGGAACCCCTGGCAGGCACAGTCAGTGTGTCCCTGGCCGGAGGCAGTGAACTGCACACCCTGCCAGGTATGGTCTGCAAATTGTCCAACAACACCTGTATAGAGCAGCCACATGGCAGAACTGTGTGCATGTATACCCACACACTATGCAACCACACCTAGGGTGACCCCATATTAACACACACCACATCACCACGCCCCAATCAATGAACTCAACCCCTCACCCACACACATGGTGACAAATGTATGGACCACCCTCGGCCTCTGGCAAACCAGCAACACACCCTGTGCATATGATGATACCTGTGCCACATCCCTGTCATCCATAACATCAATGCAGGAACAGGCTAATATGGTTCTGATGCACACAGTTACTATAATAGAGTGCTGCAATGTACTGCAGTGTAAGATGTTGTCAGGGGTAATGTGTAATACATACATGTCAGGTAGTGTAGCCATGCAGCTATGACGCATTTCCGCAGTTAGTAACACTGATTGATTATCTCCATAATGTTATCCATTTGTATTGTAGGTGTACATGTGTCAGCAGGAGGATGGTCTGCAGTCATATTCCACAAGGGTATGGCACTGTGGTGACACCATGGCCATGGCATATCTGGTGTACAGTTCCACACATGTCACAGATTTGTATAACAGTTATTGTCTGTGCCACATTGACAGGTGACCTGCTGGTACATGTATAATCTGCACTCTTATGTCAACCCATCCACATACACACACATCCTTACTTGGCAACACTGTGACTAGACCCCTACCTAGGTATGTAGTGCTACTAAACTGTGTGGCTTTCATTGCACACACAGCACCTAGTTTAGGGTGGGGTGAGGTGTGTACCAGGTCACATGTTACATGAAGAACATCCACAGACATGTACAATATGGTAATGGGGATATAATGTTTGTATATGGAGAATACATAGTGTGTCATACCATCATATACACATTGACAGACACATAACGGGCAGGCACACATCTTAGAGACCTGGGCGTATTGTTGCTAACTAACTAGTCCATGTGTCCAGTGTGTTACAGGTAGGCTGCACACAGCACATTGGGCTATATCCTGTTATCAGTTAACTGTATGGGTGATGGTGACAGTGGTCACCAGAAAGTGGTACGTGGGACATATACTGGGTGTACCATGGTGTAATGACAGTGTACACAGCACTCACATCCCCAGTGGATATTGTACACACTGGAACCCATCATGACACTCTGACATACACACTATCACACATTGCCCACAACAGCAATGCACACCATTGCATATCACAACAGTGGTACCACAGGGATATGCATGTAATGCACATGCCACATGTATAGTAGGGTGTTGCATTGTGATGCCACACCTATGGGTGGTGAAAACACTATCTGTACTTGTGTGTGGCAATGTGTAGTGTAATAGGAGTATGTGGCCTCAGAATGGTGTACCCTACAGATATGCAGACATGCACACATAGACATGTGGCAGACCTCAATGGGATTCCCATACCTATCGACCTATTTGTAAAATGCTGTTGTGCTGGTACTGCAAGGCACATGTAGCTGTTAGGGAGAGGAGTGTAACAGGGTACATGTAATGTCCAATACAGCAGCGGCCACATCTGACTATGGCAATGGCAGTGGAGGTGGTTGTGAAGGCTGTCATGGAATTTCCAACTACAGGTGTACTAACACTCAAACAATGTTATCCTCATTAATGCACATATGCACATGTCAATACTGTGGTGCATTGCTGCATGTGGTCATAGCTGTGTACCTGGCTAATGTCCATGGAGGGACTGGATGTGTAGGGGGTGTGTGTACATTGGTATCATGCCACCTGCCATGTGCCAGCAGGTGATCTATCAACAGACACCATGTTAGCAACTGGCAGGGTGACAGTGACATGCATCAGCCAAACCTCTGGGTGCCTTCTGCACATGGTCACTGAGGTGATCCAGTTGACATTTATGCAATATGTATTAAACACATGGTTAGTGTCTGTGATGGAAACCTGTACCCAAGCATGTTCAGTTGACTGTGGTAGGGTAGTGTAGTGTAGGTACCCATGGCATGTGACCCATACAGGGTGATGCCACCTATATGTGACAGGTAGTACACAGCTGGCCACACATGTTGGTGTCAATCAAGCATAGGTTGTCAGTACGTATCCCAGCTGGATACCTGCCATCTGCACATCTGTAGAGGGACTGACAGGCACCAGTTTGGTGAGTAGCTATGCAGTAGGATGAATGTGTCAACAGATGGATGTTTGACAATAATAAGTATGCCATTACTACATGTTGTAAGCCCTCACTAACATGTGCTGTACAGATGGTACTCTACAGTTACATTCCACATGTCTGATTATTATCCAGTATGGTATATATACGGTGACAGAGCCCACACACCAGGAACATGGCAGTGAGCCCTTAGAGTGCAGCTATGCCCACAGGCATGCTTGTTGTCAGTAGTAGTGTTAGCACTCTACCCTTCCCTGGGACAGCACTGTCGACAGTAGTAATGCCATGTTACACTACATGCCAGTGTGACAGTATGTAACCTGGGTTGCTACCCCTGCATGTCACACATTCACATGGATAACAGTGCTGTTCAGGTCTTATATACTTGTGTGTCCCAGACATGACACTCAATAGCCTTTGCTACTGTATTGACAGCACATAGATACATGTACTGTACATGGCAGTACATACACATATTACAGATGTAATTTCCCAGAGTTTGACATAGCCTTGCATGTTACACAGAGATAGCCTCTGCGTAGACAATATGCCACAGAGTATAGCTGGAGGACTTCTAGACGGTCAGCATAGGCCATCTGTTTGATGCCTGTGATTCTTATAGTGAGGTATTTCCACTGCCTTCCCAGCTGTCGCAGCTGTCTTGCGAGGTACATACTAAATGAGGTGTTGTATTCTATACAGGGTGTAATGAGGGATGAGTACAGTGGGACAATTACCCCCTTTTTTCTGGATGTAAAGCCCTCAGTGATGAGGTGTGCCACATAGGAGGATTTCCTTACTGTTGTGGCTATGTGGTTAATGAAGGTGAGACCACTGTCCTCCTGTGCCCCTATGTCTGTCAGCACACTTACTGTGTTTAGTGTAATGCCACCTATGTGGTAATTCATGGGTACATGGTATTTCCAAAGGGGATAACTATACATTACTTGGCATTAAGCTTAAGGCCATGGCTCTGGCACCAAGCATCTGTTTATGTAAAGCCATGTTGTAGAATATCCACATCATTTGGGGATGCAATAATGGCTCCCAGTTTGCAGTCATCTGTGAACTTTGTTAACTAGAGTGCCATAGTGTTGGCCTGTACTTCAGGGAAGTAGATGCCAAACAAGAGCTGTTCCAGGACCAACCCTGAAGTACTCCAGTTGTCAATTGTCTGGAGCAGGGATTGGACACGGCTATGTTTACGGTCTGGGTTCCATCGGTAAGTCAGTTGGCAACCCATTGAGTGACACAGGTGTTTATGGCCAGCTTTGTAAGTTTAACTATGTCTCTAGAGTGGGCGATGTTGTCAAAGGCTTTGGCCAAGTCCAGATAGGCTGTGTGGACTGCCTTACCCTCCACCACAGCTCCTGAGACGGAATCAAAGTAGTCAATCAGGTTCAGGAGACAAGACTGGCTCTTCACGAGCCCAACCAGGGTGGGGTCCAGTGTTTGCTGGTTGCCAATGTCTTTGTTAGTAAGTGGATTCCACCTTGTGGAGTGTGATAACTGTAGCTGTGCGCCAGTCAGTGAGATAGAAGCCTGAGGTGAGGCTATGATTACACATGGCACTTAGGTGAGATGCAGGGTTATTTTGTATTTCATGTAGTACACAGCCTGGGATGTCATCTGGTCCCATGGATGCTGTATTCCTAGCAGTGGATACAGCGATTTCCACCAGTGTGGCCATGATTACTGGAATTTGCCAACCTTTTGTTACTGAGATGGGCCCTTTAGGGGGCGAGAGAAGGCTGAATGTAGCACTAAATCGGTCTGACTAGATATTGGCAAACTCCTTTGAATCAGTATATTTAATGACATTCTGTTGTAGCTCAGAGCAGTTATGAGCATTGGCATATAGATCCTGGACATAACTATAGAATGCCTTGTGCTTGTCTTTGGAATCTATGGCAATTATATTTATATAGCAAGCTGTGGTGGATTTTGAGGGATATCAGCTTCTGACTGAAGCTGGTAAGGGAGCTGTTTGCATTTTGGGATTATCCTTTTTTACTGCTACAGTGTCTTCCTTCTGTTGTATAGTTTTTTCATGGCAGTGGAGCACAAGATTGGCTTTTTTGTTTGGAGGACAGTGTTTCGGTTCTATTTGGGATGGCACAATTAATGCATGAGTGGATGTGCCCAAACAGTGCCTTAGTGTAGGATTCACCAGTTGCACCTTCAGCTCCCATCTCCATGGGTGTTATGAAGTTTGTCACTTCTGACTTGAGTAGCATGGTGTTGTCTTTGCAGAGGGTATTTATGGAGGTTCCTTACTGGCGGGTGGGGGTGGGATGTGGATGTCAATGATGATTACCTTATGGTCAGACCTGACTTATGAGAGGTTGACCACTGGTGTGGAGCATCTGATTCCCATGTTGGTAATGACCAGGTCTAGGCTATTGGAGACCCTGGTTGGACAAAAGGTTGGTTGATCCAGGGGGTTGGAATGTATAAGTTCCAGGAAACATTGGTAAAGGGTGGTAGTACATGAGTTGTTTTTCCAGTTAATGGCAGAGTATTTGAAATCACCCAGTATTATGGTGTTTGGTTGTATCTTAATATTGTCCAGTATGTTTATAATGTTGTAGTGAGATCCTTGGCCCATGGAGGGGGATCTGTAGAGAGCTACAATTTGGATTGCAGTCTTACTTAGTGTTAGGTGCATCTGGTGAGTCTCAGACCTTGGTGAATATGGACACTCTTCCACCTGCAGTGTTGTGGTGTTGGTTTGTTGCCCAACATGTGTGATAAGGGTTGTAGGCAGGAATTACAGGAGTGCTCTCTGGAGCATTGAGCCAGATCCCAGTTACTACACAGATATCAATGTTCTCCATTTGTAGGTGTGGCTCAAGAGAGTGCCTTTTTAGGCTTAGACTTCTAGCATTGAGTCACATTACCATCAGTTTTGCATGCTTGTATCTGTTACAGTGGTGGTTTTGTCCTTTGAACCTTGCCTAGATAAAGCACTATGGGGGTGCCAAGAGCTGTAGCCAGTAACCTGAATCCCAGGGGCAACACGTGCAGACCATATATGCCAGAGCATCATGGTTTGTAGATCATGTCATCCCAGGCAGACAGATACTGGATCCCCTTTGAATGACATTAGACGCTTAGCCACTTCTTGAAGTCATTGCTGTGTATATGTATATATATATACAAATATCTCCCCATATATGTATGTGGATATGTATGTGGCCATATACGTATGTGGATATATATATATGTGTATATATCTACATAGATATGTGGATATATGTGTACACATATATGTTTACCATACGTCCAGAACATGGAGTAGAGTCCTATCTCAGTACCAATAGTCCCAACATCGTAGTGCAAGGGGATGTCATGGATGTATTGCGGGTATATATGTAGACTGTTGCCACTGTCATAGGGGTGTCTTAACAGACATGCTGGGTGTGGGAGGTCACATCTGCTGTAGACATGTGCACCACTGCCTACGGGCAGACATCCTAGGGCCAGCATAGTACGGACCCACTGCTAGTACAGTAATGATCCTGTGGACTACAGCAGGGATATGACTACTATATGTGGACAGTGTGTCACATTGTGGTCAGTCCAGAAGTGTACACATGTCCCCTTCATGCGAGACATGTGGACCACGCCTCTCAATGTGGATGTTACTAGCCATGTACATGGGTATATCACGACAATACTGGGCTATATATGCCCACACAGTGTATGCATGCACACACGCCAGTTTGTCCAGACACATAATACCTGGTGCTGCTGAGTTCAGATGGCCACATACTACCCAGTAGATAATGACATACATCTGTACAGCATACCACTGCTTTGTCAGAAATACACAACAGTTATGCTGGCTTGGCAGCAGTATGTCTTGCAAATAACTGGACATAACAGCACACTAGGTATTTACAGTAGGCTGCTAGGCATGTCACAAAGCACTGGGCAAACTACAGGCAGACTGCCACAGCACTGGAATACATATTGTATGGGGGAATATACATGTACCTGCGATTATAGCGGGCA